>NW_008630490.1:0-52290 GCF_000691845.1 Merops nubicus
GGATTCTATGATTCTATGATTATACAGATGACAAGCCATCATCAGTAGTGAGAAATGTCAGGTCTGTGTTTGTTTGATAAGCCAAGTGACATATGCCTTGACTGAGATGTGTTTGTGCTCAAGACCCTTTCCCCCATGCTGACAGCTCCCAGCATGAATGGCACTGCAGACACCTAGGGCTCATCTGAACCAAACAGTGCCTCAGCACAAACCATCAGTTACAGCTTGGAAAGCATTTCTGACTTGATTATAAGCAATTACCACTAAAAAGCAGAGTCACCTCTAGCTTTCTTTTCATCCCTACAGCATCTTGTTTTCATCCTCTTGTTTATTATTGCTATAGAGAAGGCAAATATCTTCTACATCACTTTGTATTATGGTCTGTCTCCAAAGACCAGCCATTTCTTACTCTTAGGCACTCTCAGAAATATCAGTCTTCGCCACTCTAATGAATAAAGAAAGCTTTTAATTTCTTGAAGGAGGTGAAAATCATCACCAGCTTACAATAAATTTTATCATATGAAGATAATTAAGCAATATTAATAGATAAGGCTGCTTTTGACCAGGCTAAAAACATAGGAAGGGAATGGGGTGCAACATTTCAGTGAGTTAACTCCTGGCAGCTGATAATCTTTTTTTTTTTTTCTCCTGCTTTCACAAAGCAGAGGAATAACTCAGCTTTTAAGATTAATTTATCTTATTGAATAAGTCTTTCATTAATCAGAGCCTCTTTATTATAAGTTTATCTCTGATTATTCAGTTTCTGAACAGGGCAAAATTTGTTCCACAATCCTATGTTGTGCTCTGATGAAACCCAACATTCTGTCTTTATCACTCACATATTTGAAGTGGAGTGTCATGAAGGGTGAAATGACCATGGAACAATCTGTCCTAGGAGGAGGAATTCCTCCCTGATGGCAAGTAGTTAATAGTTAGCTAACATGCTCTAGCAAGAGCACATATGTTATTGACAAGATCTATCCTAAAGCTGCTTGGGTGCAAGAAGAGAGCTGAGCTACAGTATCAGATACTAACCTTCAGTGTGGGGAACTTGTTCTGCCTCCCTCCAGCTGACTTCAGCTGAAATTCAGAAGCTGTTTTGCTATTATTATGTTCCAATTATTCCACATTAGATCTGCTCTCATTTTAAATTTTAATTAAGGCACTGATATTACATGCTTATTTCCCCCCCCTCCAGCTAGGGGTTACAAGTTTAAAAGTTCCTAGAGGAATCACAGTTTTATGTTAAACATATCAATACATTATTAGTTGATAAGAAGTTCTAGAGGCCTTGGAGTAAACATATGTTTTATTCTCACCATCTTCTCCTCTTGACATTTTGATGTTATACAGTATGACAGTGATTGAGTTCAATAAAGGTTAGACTTCATTTATGTAAATACTTGGAGAGAGAAAAATATTATGAAATGTTGATCTAGTCCAGTAAATGAATGCACTGTCCTTTCATTAATAAATACTTCTCTTTAACTACATGTCAAATGTGATGAGTGAAGTGTTATTAATAAATATTGGAATATTTTTAGATGAGCTTTCGTATTGCTAAAATACAGTAAGTAAGTAAATTCTCCAAACATTTAAATCTCTACCTGTCTCTCAGACTGTGTCTAGTGTCCAGGAAAAAGAAAGATGTTTAAAAGGACAAGTTCAGTAGCTAACAAGAAACTATTTCTTTCAGGATGGTAGCAGAAGTGTAGTCAAGGCATCATATGAGTGGATGGCAGGGGGAGACACTGCTAATGCTATATGGCAAGCCAGAGTCACTGTTCATCTTTTAAATCTTCAGTTATATTCTTTAGTGTTCTAGAGAAGGCTCTACCATGCTCTAAAGCTTTGCAGGCAGATGGCTGCTCTCATTTCTTATTGAGAGGGAAGGCTGCAGAGCAGTTATCAGATCTCAGACAAGAACCCAGAGCAAAACCCAGGGGAACTGCCCCATCCTTCCCAAAAGTTCATGGACACCCAAGAAAAAGGGAAACATCACATTCTCAGCAACCAAAGGAAATCATTACACCTGCCTAGGCAACCAGGAGGAGAAGGAACATCAGATTTGGCTATAAGGAATCATGCAGGACTCACATAAGAAAAGGCTACCTTCTTCCAGGAAGATAGTTGTACACCAGTGAGGAGCAGGGCCGCTTCATCAGAAGGATAATACAGAAACCAAGGATAGCTCAACTAACAGGGCATAGTCCCACCAATACCTGACTGGAGCCCAGAGGAGACAGGGTGGTAAATCAGGATCAGGGATCAGCCAAGAGCAGCTGGAAGAGATAGGGGAAGATGCAGGACTTGAGACATATTACCTACATCATGAGCCTTATGTCCACTCAGGAGGCAGAGCAGAAGCAGGACTGGAAATAACACAGGCTACAGCTTACACCTACAACCTACCCAGGAAAACTCCACCAGTGAGCCAGGACACAAAGAGAAAACACTACAGGCTCACCCCCCAGCTTATCACAAGCCAGAACTAGAAGCCCAGGCTTGAACATAAATAGAATCCTGAGCCCATGAGCAAGGTGTGTGGGAGGCCCCAGGTGAGGCTGATCAGGGCTGTTAAAGCTTATTAGTGTCCTCAGGACCCTGATGTAAATCAATTCTCAAAGTTCTTGTTGGCTCTGCCATACTGCCTACCAGAGTTTGGAAAAATGGTGAACACACTTATGGTCCCTTGTAGCAGGAAAGAAAAGCAGCAGCAGGACTATACTCTTAAAGTCCAGCTTGCACTGGGAAGACTGAGATATTAAAAAGTCAATGTCATAAGTTCAGCTGAAGAATACTCATGACTCCAGCCAGATAAAGAAAAATGAAAGAGACGGGAAACTAGGTAATGTTGGGTCCTGGACAGAGCTGAGATATTGCCAGACTCAGAAAAGTGAGGAAAGTGTATCTCATTGTCTTTCAATTGCCTTCACCTTCATTCCAACAAAGTCAACCATGACTGTATTGGCAGACCCCTTCCCACATCATTGTGGAAGGTGTTGGTGGGACGACTAGTGAAACTGTTGCACAGCTGCTAGGCACACTAGAGAAAGAGCTCTGAAATGGCCACAGCTCTCCTAGGACATTGCTCTCCTTAGCCATGGAGGTGCAAAAGAAGCATAGGTACTTACCACTGTAATTAGCAGTAACAAGATAGTGAGCAGCCAGTGCCCATGTATTGGCGGTTGAGGAACACAGAGGTGAACTGGAGAAGAGTGAAGGAGAAAACAGACAACAGGGTAGAGGATCTTTATTTCATGTACTAGGGCCCAGATCAGTTAGATCATCCTCTTGGCTTTCACCTAGAAAACAGTTGGTACTGAGGAGAGAAAGGGATTTGAAGGCCAGATAAAAGTGTGATGGTTGAAGGTGATGGTTAAGGGCATGTTAAACAATAGATCTTGAGAGAATTTTTTAATTTTTATTTCTTTTCTAATCTTCAGTTCACATCATTGCATTCTGAAAACAAATTACTTCCCTTTTGGGAAGAAAAAAAATTAAATGCAGTATAAAGTTTATTAAATTTAAACAACACAGATCAGGAAAGTGAGAAGTTACTTATCTCATAGCAGTATTAACTTGGGCTCCCTCTGAAGGAAAGTTTCATTTATCAAAACCTAATCAAATCCCTTTTTGTTCAAAATGGGGTCATATCCCAAAATATGAATCATGAGCATTGGCAAATACCCCATTTATCTCAAATCTCAGCTGGCAGATATATTTCATGTTCCCATCTCATCCCACAACAGAAAATTTATAACAAAGCCATGTTATCTAGGAGAACAGTGATCATGTAGATGGCATGCATGGCAAATTTATCTGGTTGTTTCTTATCTTTGGTGACCTCTCTTGCCAAACCTTCACACAGAAAAGTTTTACAAATTCATGAATTTTATATTTTAACTATTTATCTGAATAGGTGTGCAGGCTGAAACAATTAATGTGAAAAAGGGCAAAAATCAGTTCAAAGCATGGCAGTTCACCTACTCATCAGCATAAGCCATTGTTCCTCCCTCTACACTGGTTCCCTGCAAATATGGAGCCAAATTGGAGGTTTCTATTCTTTCTCTTAAGGTTTCCTCAAAATTGAATCAAGCTAGTGGGGGATCATGGCTATAATGGTCTGAATTTATAAGCCTTCCTCAAAACCTTATATTTCCCACCAGCCACAGAGCTGTTTATCCAGAGGATATGCAGCACTCATACAGGAGACAGCCGTTTCTCAGCTGCTAACCCATGATTGAACACATACATCCTCAGGAGCCTGTGGGATCTGTCCCTGTGTATCACTAGTCCATTCTAGCCATATTTGTATTTCTTGGACATAAAAATTAATTACCACAATGGCGAATGGGGAAAGGAAGGTGCAAATGTTACAGAAACACCAGTTAGGAAGTTCTTTGGAGAAAGGGCTGAACCAAGCAGCCAGCCCTGGTGTTAACTCTTTTGTCTGGCAGAAACTAACAGAGAAGTGGGCTCTAGCAAGAATTGTAGAATGCTTTGGGTTGGAAAAGACCTTTAAAAGTCATTTAGTCCAACCCCCCTGCAGTAAGCAGGGACATCCCCAACTAGATCAGGTTCTCAGAGCCTCATCAAGCCTGACACTGAATGTCTACAGGGATGGAGCCTCCAGCACCCCTCTGGCCAGCCTGTTCCAGTGTTTCACCTCCCTCATAGTAAAGAATTTCCTCCTGATGTCTAATCTAAATCTACCCTGCTCTAGTTTAAAGCCATTGCCCCTCGTTCTATTGCTACACACCTTTGTAAACAGTCCTTCTCCAGCTCTCCTGTAGGCCCCCTTCAGGTACTAGCAGGCTACCATAAGGTCTCCCTGGGGCCTTCTCTTATCCTGGCTGAACAACCCCAGCTCTCTCAACCTGTACTCACAGGAGAAGCGCTCCAGCCCTTTGATCATTTTTGTGGCTCTCTTCTGGACCTGCTCCAATGTCCCTCCTGTGCTGAGAGCTCCAAAACTTGACACAGTACTCCAGCCCTCCTACCAACGTCTTTAAAGTACAGAACTACTTAATGAAAACATCCTCAGCCCATATGATCCAACTGCCATGTAGTGTGGAGAATGCAGTTCCAGATTGTCATCGCTTGAATTTGAGTGAAAAATTAAAACAAGACAGCACCAATGACTGATAACTAGGGAGCTGGCCATTGGGAGGACTACTGTTGAGTCTTAGCTACAGCAAACTTACACATGAGGGTTTTTTTGGCTGAAACATCTGTGTGTGCCTATGTGTAAGCTGCTATTTCTACTCAAAGGAAACAAAATTGGTACATGTAATTAACCAAGAAATTATGTCACTGACAACTGAGTGATAAAAATCATGCCCTGTTCTTTTTCCAATAGTCTTTCCCCTGCAATATCTAATGATGATAAACACAACAGCAGAAGCTGATGGGAGCATCAAAGGTACCAAATACTGGAGGAATATTATGATTATTAGATACAACTGATGCTGTTCTAACATTATTAAATTGATTACTTCCAACATGTAATGAATGCTGCTAGAAAGTCATCCTAATACAAACATAACAAAAGGGATTCCTTCCTGTATCCATAGAAGTTACCCAGATACTAGCAGAGGATTCTTTATTTCAGATTCTGTCTCATTAGTGTGCAGCCCATAAGTATATGCATGTAGCAACATCAGTCTTTAAAAACAGAAAATGTTTTTTCCTGGGTATGTGATATTAACCCAGAAATGCACATAAACCCTGCAACTACATTCTTTTTTCTCCACATCCAGTTCATTCCATAAAGGGCCAAGGAAGAGTATACCTAGCTGTTACTGGTTTCAATTTAATACAAGACAATAACTCCAAATTAGAAAATGTGAGGATTAGGATGCTCATGTTAGCAATATAGGATGCTATTTTCCCAGTGATGGAGATCTGATTTAAGTAGGTGATGAACTGTAAACTTGAACTTAGTGTCATTTCTATAGCATGACACCCTCTATATAGAAAAAATGTTTGCTCTGAAAAAAACATAAATTCTTAACTCTTTCAGGATAATTTAACAAAGCATAACCCACACACCTCTTCTCTGACATGATACAAAAATAAAGTGGCTAAGAAAGAGGGTAAGTAATAAATATCAGAGACTGTAAATAAACAGTAGAAAAACATGCTACTTACAACCTTCTACTTCAACTTACAACCCAGAGAACTGTATTTTTTAAACTTCATACTTTCCAAATCTCTTTAAAACTAGCTTAGTTGATACTCATTTTATCAGTTTAATCATTGACTTGTTGCTTAACCTGTCTTGTTACTTAGGTCTTCAAAAGTCAACAGATAATAATATGAAATAAATAAAACCTTTGTCACTCATTCCTACATCAAGTTTTACGTAACTCTCCTAAATATGAGTTGCAACAGAAACCTTTGAACGGCCTGCCAGTAAAATGGACTGTACTGCAAAGAAGCCGATAAAGTCATTTGGAATATTGTCAATTTATTCCAGGAATTTAACTGTAATTAACCAGATGCTTTAGGCTTATCGAATGTAATAAATCTCTGTTCTGGAAATACACTGGTTCTCATTTCTTCAAGTGGAAAAGCTTGATCTATAATGGCTCAGATACAGTCCTTCTCTTTTTTGAGATTGCCAGGAAAAGTGCAGAAACATGATGATTTCTGTAATAGGAATACCAGGCAGCAGGTGCTAAAATGAAATTATCTTGACTGCCTTTACACCTGACCTTGAATTACTTCAAAGCAATAACTGAGGTGTGAAAAAGCACTTTTTTTTCCTGTACCCACCCATCATCCCTCCACAATTAACACTACCTTTACAATCTACTTCCTAGTCCAGAGTTTTAAAAATTAAATAAAAATTTGAGGTGCCTCCATTTTTTTGTCTTGAGATGGTGGATACTCTTGCACTTTCTGCTGGAAAATTAGCTGCTCCCTAATGCAGCTAATGGGGCCAGGGCAGGGGGGAATAAAGGAAATCAGAAGTCTGTGTGTAATTGCAGGGCTCTGATCTCTTTGGATCATGGAGTCATGGTGGGATAGTCCATGTTACTGTGAGTATTGCCTTGGATGGCTATAGGCTTTTTAGGAAGGACAAACTGGGTCAGCAAGGAGGTGAAATTACCTTGTACATGAGAGCATCATGGGTGGGGTTTGAGCCAACTGAGAGTTTACAGAACAGGATTAGAGGCAGAACAATGAGGGCAATGTTGTGGTGGGTATCTTCTATAAGACTGTCTGAAGAGGAGGAAGTAGATGAGGCCTTCTTTGGACAACTGGAAGAATTCTCATGTGTGCAGCCCAAGATCCTCATGAGGGACTTTAACCACTCCAATATCTGCTGGAGGGACAACACAGCATGGACAAGCAATACAGGTAGTTTCTGTTATGCATTGCTGGTAACTGGTATCTGACTATAACTGATCACAAGTGATTCAAAGCTGAAGAGAAGACAGGGTCTGCTGGACTTGATTCTTGAAAATAAGGAAGAACTGCTTGGGAGCCTGAAGGTCACAGGCAGCTTTGGCTGCAGTGACAATGGTACAGTGAAGAGGATCTGAAGAGGCAGAAAAGGGGACAAAAAGCAGGATCATAACCCTACACCAGGAAAGCATACCTTGGCCTATTGAGGACTTGCGTGGAAGAATCTCATGGAGATATGGCCCTAGAGAGAAGGGAGGTCCATAAGAGCTGGTTAGCATTCTAAAGAACAATCCATCCTGAAAAGCAGGAAATGAGCAAAAGCATCAAGAGACCTACATGGATGAATGAGGATCTCCTAACTAAAATCAAAAGCAGTAAAGAAGCATACAAATGGTGGAAGCAGCATCATGTGACCCAAGAGCATGAAAAACATGAAGAGATAGTGTTAATAAAGCCAAAGCCCACTTGACATTGCATCTAGTGAGAGATATGAAGGGCAACAAGAAAGGATTCTATAGGTGTATCAGCAGAAAAAGGAAAACTAGGGAAAATTTGGGCTTGTTGCTGAATGGAGCAGAGGACCAGGCAAGGAAGGACAGAGAGAAAGGTGTTGTCTTTTTTGCCTCAGTCTTCACTGGTAA
The DNA here is from genome assembly GCF_000691845.1 of Merops nubicus. Lineage (NCBI taxonomy): Eukaryota > Metazoa > Chordata > Aves > Coraciiformes > Meropidae > Merops > Merops nubicus. Next base: position 8,058 of record NW_008630490.1, read on the forward strand.
GACCAACCTCCAGAAATCTCAGATCCCTGAAACCAGTGTGAAAGTCCAGAGCAAGAAGGACTTGCCCTCCATGAAAGAGAATCAACATAAGGAACATCTAAACAGATTGGGCGGGCACAGGTCTATGGGTCCTGATGAGATATACCAAGAGTGCTAGAGGAACTGCTGGTGTCATGGTGAAGCCAGTTTCAATTGTCTTTGAAGGGATCATAACATTTGAGAGAGGTTTCTGATGACTTGAAAAAAGCAAACATCACTCTATCTTTAAGAAGGACGCAATGAATGTGTTAGCCTTATACAGCGAGGAGACTGGCTCAGTGAATAAGGAGGCATCTTGACTTCAGCAAGGCTTGGAGTACTGTCTCCCATAAGAACTTCATTGACCAAATGATGAAGAACCTACTAGTGAGCTGGATTTAAGACTGGCTAAACTATTGGTCTCAAAGCTTTGGGATCAGCAGCATGAAGCCAAACTCTGTAATCTGTGGTATATCTAAGAGGTCAATACTAGCACCAACATACATTCATTAATAGCCTTCATGATGGGGCAGAACACACCCTCAACAGCTTTGCAGCTGACACAGAACTGAGAGAAGTGGTTGATACACCAGCTCATTGTGCTGCTATTCAGAGAAGTCTTGACAGGTTGAAGAAACAGCCCAATGGGAACCTCATGAACTTCAACAAAGGGAAATTAAAATCCTGCACCTGGGAAGGATTAATCATGTGCATTAGTTGATACTGGAAGACTGGGGAACAGCAAAGGCCCTGGGCAGCCTGGTGGACAACAAATTGAACATGACCCAGCAATCTGCCTTCACAGCAAAATAAGGCCCACAGTCCCTTGAGCAATATTAGGAAAACCATTGCCAGCAGGTCAAAGGAGGTGATACCTCCGTCTTGCTCAGTCCTGGTGTGACCCATCTGGGCTGCTGGGTCCAGTTCTGGTCTACCCAGTGCAAGCAGGACATGGACTTATTGAAGCGAGTTCAGCGAAAAGTCATAAAGATGTTTAAAGGGTTGAAGCATCTGACCTATGAGGAGAGACTGGGACAGCTGGGATTGTTCAGTCTGGAGAAGGTTCTCATTAATGTGTATGACTATCTGATCACATGAAGTAAACAAAATGGAATCAAGTTTTTCTCAGTGATATCCAGCAACAGGACAAGAAGCATCAGGCATTAATATTGAAATACAGAAAAAAAACCCCATTTAAATATGAAAAACAAAAAGCTTTTTCCATTGTGAGAGTGGTCAAACACTAGTCTAGGTTGTCTACAGAGATTGTGAAGTCTCCACATTTGGAGATCTTAAAAAACCAGCTGGTCACAGTCCTGGGAAACTCTCTCTAGTTGACCTTGCTTCAAGCGGTGGGGCATTGGACTAGATCTCCAGTGGTTCCTTCCAACCTCAACTATTCCATGATGCTGTAAGAAATGATGTGTTGTAGAGTAACCAAATCAACCTAGGTGTCTTTCACTAAGACACTCTCTACAGAAATCTATCTCCTCAAGGTAAATTTAACATCACTAAATAAATTAAAATGTTAAGCTAACCCACACCTTAGAAAGCACACCAGTTTGGCAGATTTTCGTTGCTCATCCTCAGCTATTTCATAGTTTCTTGGAGAAAGCACTAATGAAAATATTACTGAAGGAAGAACTATGCTCCCTCAAATGATTTGTACCAAGCATTTCTGATGTGGAAATCTGCATGTATACTACGTACATTGCATACTGCAATTCTGGAGGGCCTTGCAGTATTAAGGAAGAGAAGAGCCACCATAACCATCTGAAGTCATTCAAGCACCTGAATAGCAGAGACAAAAGTATGTCCTTCCACTCCACATGTGGAGAGGACTAGGTGCAGAAGGGTCCATGAGCCAAAGGTACATCTCAAGAGATCTGAAGAAGGGATGGACTGGGAGCACTGCAGAGAATGGACAATGGGCATTGGCAACAGTTAGGACACAAAATTAGCTGTAGGCTGCTCCTTGTCATAAGTAAACATAACAAAAGAAGGTGTCAGACAGCAAGGGGCATTTTAAGCTGCTCACAGCTTTTCATGAAAATGAAATAGAGGCAGTCACTTGGACAGAGTAAAAATGTGGATGAGGGATGCAGCAAACAACTTAGAAACATCAGTTAACATCTAACTTTTTCATGCTCTGACAGTTCCTATAACCAATGAAGCCAGCAAGGTTGGTGGACAGAGATCCTGACTGCAGTTTCCCTCCCAGCTCTGCATTAACTTTGTCCTCCAGTGTTGTCCAAGTGTGACATTTCCCTTTGTGCTCTGGCAGCACAGAAAGTACAGAGCAGGCCAGCCAGGCCTTGACATTTGGCCAATCAGTGTACCACCTCAGCTACCTGTCACAGCCCAGCTGCTCCAGCTGCTGCTGTGAGCAGGAACCTCAGCACAAAATGTCCTTCTTTGTAGCAAAAAAAAAAAAAAAAAAAAAAAAAATTAAAAAAAAAAAACCACACACACAAAAAAATCCAAACAAAAAACCAAACAAAACCCTAATTTGCTAAAAAGCACACCCTTGTTATTATTGACTCTGTGTTGCACTGGGGTCTCAGGTACCATTCCATGAGTTAGCAGGGGTCAGGAGAAGCCACACATGAAAACAAGAAAATACAGGGTAAGGATAAGGGTCCAGAGCAGCTGTCGCTCTTTTCTGTACTATGCCCAAGGCATGGTAACTGGTAAACCTGCAGCCAGTACCGGACAATGGAACTGGGAAGGGAACACTGCAGGTATTGCACTCCCTTGCTGAGGGAAAGCCTACCTGCTGGAGTCACTCCCAGCTGCCTCTCTTGCCCTGTACAGCAGTGTTGTTCCACAGGAGTAACTTTACACCCATTCAGGTTGATTGTCCTTCACTTGGTTTTGTCATTAATGTTAACGTCTTTCGTACCTAAATTCAATTTGCACATGAGTACTATGATTTTTCCTTGCCCCCCCTGCGAATCAGCAGGTTCCCATAAGTTGCTTCCATCCCCCTGCAAATTTCTACTAGCACAAACTACAGAACTGATCACTGTCAGGAAACAGACTGGGTCACTCAGGACATACAGACATCTATCATTTGATTGCACCGAGGGGAGAGGGCAGGGAACAAGTAGATGGGATTGAAGTCTCCTCCCTAAAACATGAGAAAGTCCCATTCCCCTAATCTTAATCATGGCATCAGCAAGTTTCTCTGAGTAATTCCCTTGCTGTTCACTACAGCTATGCCCAGCAGAAAGAAAGCACCTGGCATGGTGCTTCTGGTGATGACTGGGAGAACCTGAGAGCAGAGCTATCTTTATTGGGTACTCTAAATATTTCCTGGTTTACAAAAGTTGTAGTCTTTCTGAGGTAGGTGCTCCAAGGATTCATGAGACCCCTCTGGGCAGTCACAGGTCTGAGCCAATAATCTGTTTTTGATGAGTCCCAATGTTTTCATAACATATTTAACAAAACAGCCAAAGAGCACTGAATTTATTGTGAAGGTAGAACTAAGCCTGAAACATGGAGCAAAGTAGATGCCAGAAGTTTATATATCAGGTCTGAGCACTGACTTTATTGAGCAGGTAAATCTGGTTATACATAAACAAATGTATTCTGTTAGCTGCCGCAGATATCCAGCTAACATTAATTAAATGAGGGATGTGGGGAGGGTAAAATGTTAAATGGGTCGAGCTTTTATTATGAGCAAGACTTGAAGTATCCAAACAGCATGCTTTTGGGCAAAAATATGTAGGCTCTTATTTTCTTATTTTAAAGATAGTTGAGCATGAAGAAGTACAATCTTACTGCATCTTGTACATAAATTTATTTCTTTACATATGTAATTTTGCTTAAAGAAAAGCTGTAAAAATGATAAGCAATATAAACACTAAACCCAAAAAAGGTTGAGATAAAAAAGGGACAACTATTCCTGCCAAAGCTAAACATTGTTATCAAACGGAAGTTAAGAAATGACTGATACCAGTATGTGAATAATTAAAAGCGTTTTCACAAAGAAGCTTTCCAGACTGTCTTCTCTGTGTACATAGAAAACTGTAGTGGTTCTAGTAGTGTTATCTCACTAGTAGCATTATCTAGCTCAACATAAGCATTTGGATGACACAAGAATGAGGAGTTCTTAATTTCTCCACTTCTTTATTCCTGATTTTATGAGAGTAAAGCTTTGAAATACGACCTGAGTGAACTCCCTGAACATTGGGAAGATGCAGAATATAAGGTGTTGACCCAACTATGTAGGTTTTTAACTGAAAAGTCTGGAGAACTCCAAATTCTGTTTTGAGGATTTGGAAGCCTATCTTACTTGTCCTCAGTCCTCTGTCTGCATTGTCTGTTAACTGCAATTTGCTTTCTCTTTTCCTCTTTCTTTTAACCAGAAGAAAACCCACGCCTCTCTCTTAAAATATGAGTCATTAAATAGGACTCTTAAAATAAGGTCTTTAATGGAAAATGGGAAGAAAAATAAGATAAGAATTCTGCTTTTCACAACATTTTCCTTAAAATAATGACTTAAACAGAAGTCAGTTAGAAATGTTCATGTGAAGCCATGACACATTTTGCCTGACCTTAAATTAATTTTTGCCTTGCAACTTTCAAATTAATTATGTTACACACATGAGACTCCTCGTGGCACTTTGTTAACATCTGGATGACCTTGTTATATTTTTTTACCCAAAAGTCTCCACATTCTTTTGGACTAAGTGATTATTTCCACGGATAAGTTTCTACACAACTATATTTTCATTGTTTCTGTCATTAATTTGTCCTCTTTCACTGCAAGGAACATTTTGGTTAACTCTTACATAAATATAGGAGGAGTATTGAAATGCTGGGGTTTGAACCCCGAGCCCTGAATTAAGGTTGACACATGGGTGATTCCCACAGCCCTTCATACAGAGGAGGTGAGTTTGCCTTATAGCTTCCCCCCAGGGTGCAGCCAGTCCTGCAGGGAGAGCCATAAGGGAAATGAGCCCCAGGGGTCCCGCATTGAGTGAACAAAGGTCAGGTGTCTGCTTGGGGATAAAAGCCGGGACCACTTGCAGGGAGTCAGGAGTTTCTGCTCTGTGGAGTGCACTCCACAGAGCTTCCTGGTTCAGGGAAGACCTCCTGACTCTCCCGGGAGCTGGGCCTCAGTCAGTTCAGACCTTTGTGAGCGCAGGCTGATTGAGTGAGAGTCGCCATGTGGGCACCTTTTTCTTATGTATTTAACTTGCTGGTCTGGCTGTTTCCCATGCCAACTATGGGCAACCTTGGTTCACTGTTTGTACCACCTGTTGTGGGCTGAGTCACATCTTTTGTGGGATCGTTGGGGGTGGCGTCGATTATGTACGAGCTGGTTGACCTGTTTGTACCCCCGGCGGTCATTCATATCATAACAGTTTTGTATACAGTACAGTCTGCGTATTGGTTTCTCTTTCTGCTGGCTGTGTCATTTTTGTTGGGCCTGGTCATTGGCCGAACAAGTATTAATTACCATCAAACTTCTGCTAATAGCACCTAGAAAACATCATGTGTCAAGGAAAGAAAAGCTGCAGCTTTCTTTGGTAAGAAAGATCAGTGGATGACAATGCTGAAAAACACATACTTAGGGCTTACTGTACTACTTTTTCTCTCCTCAGTCTTCAATTAATGTTCTGTGGCCTATCTATTCTACCATTTCACATTATGGAGAGCTGACCCTTCCTCTAGCTTGCTTAAGATCTCTTTTCCAAATTTTGCTTTGTTCTGCATTCAGAAAGCCATTTTCAAATCAAAGTCTGAGTATACGAGAACTCTCTGATATTTGAAAATATGCAAAAGTTATTTTAGACATGGGGACAGAAAAATATACAAATAATGCAATAAACAAAGTTCAATCAAGCTATTATTTCTCCCTAGAAAACATTATTTGAGCTATTCGCATTCGCTAGTAGTAGGGCAGTGACTTTCTTGGAGTCACTTTGGGATATGCCAGTTGTTTGCTTGATTGTTTAAATGTTCCAAATTCTAGCATATTTTAAGAAGACCATTTTAGCAGAACTACCCTTGGTAATTCTGCTTTCTCAGATCCCACAAGAAAAAGCTGTTGCAGATAGAAACATCCAGCAAAACTGGAGTTACAAAGCCTATTTGATCCCAATAAGTTGGCTTTATTCTTGATCATACAGTATTATAGAAGCCACTGTGTAAATCAAAGACTTGGTTAAGTAACAAAGATTTCCAGGAAAGAAAAACTAACTTCCAACTGGTGCTGATATTTACACTTCATGCAATGCACCTGAACAATTTAAACATGAAAATGAAAGGAAGAAAGGCAGCCCAAACATCTGAATGCAATTGCCTGGAAAAGTAGTGTGGTTCATACATAATTTCAACTAGTCAGAGATGATATTCTGACTCTGAAATCAGTTAAAGTTGGGAAAGAAAGAAAGTGATTTGGGGTTGGACTAGATGATGTTTCAAGGTCCCTTCCAACCCTTAACATTTGGTGATTTTATGATTATTTACATGCAAAACCTTGTTGAATTGTTTTTAAAACATTTCTTTCAGGGCATTAAGTAACATCCATTGAAGTCAAACTTCCATGGAACAAAATCAGTGCACTCTGTTTGTGGATACAAAATGACCCTGCTAAACCGAGCTCCTCGCTGTACCACATGTCACTTCTGACAGCTGGGGACCATATATCTAACAGTGAGAAAGAGAAGCTACATTCACTAGAGAGGCAACCAAGCTCTCATGTGTCAGTTGGCCATTTCCCAAACTTTCAACATTCACTCCCTTTGTGTTCCTCTTAGCGAGACAGAAAAGTTACCCTTTATCATTCCTGGAAAAATTGTGCTTCTTCTCAGAAAAAAATTACTTTTTTCTAGAAAAGTCCATTGTCTCACCTTCTTTTCCCTCTGCCAGATTATATTTACACAGATTCTCACACTAAATCCTTTCATAATGTGGTTTTCCCTAGTAAGAGTTCCTGTAGTAACTACATGGATTCTACGTGACTGGGGAGAGAGGAAGAAGCTGATTTGCACATATGCAAAGGAGTGGCCCTCTCTCTTTAATAAGTTGTTGTGGATGTTGCAAAATAGTTTGACAGCAGCTGGTCCAGATTGTGTGATAAACTGGTGAGAACATTTGACTCAAGCTTCTGCCACTTAGATCCCCAAATGTTGACTATAACCTGCAGAAAACAAGATATTTTCTTATACCTGTTCTAATGTCAGTAGTGAAATAACTCAAGTCTAAACTAAAGTTTAATTTTTTTAAAAAAAAATTCTTTTCTGTCCTAGCAGAAGAAAGCAGTAAGATTATTTTGGAGTGGCTTATTAATTAACTGCATTGTGCCAAGGTAGAATTGAGCTGTACCATGGCAATACCCTTATCATTAAATTATCTGTTGATACCAATTAAACAGTCTTCACTGTAGTCAGATTAGGCATGCATCCATTCACCTCACTTTACTTCTTATCCATATATAGTTGTAGATTGGATTTTGCTGGGTAGAAAAAGAAACCGAGACAAGAAAAGAGAACCAGGTGACTTCCTGGTCTGTGTTTAGTTCCATTTGTAGGGAACATAAATCATCCATGGATTCAAATGAATGCACAAGTGTAATTCCACTCATGGCATTCAATTGTACTTCAACAAAGTAGCAAAATGTGTGTTAGAAATGTTCAAATCTTGTGTGCATCACACTAGCCATATATACGGTACAGGAAAACAATAATACTGAAACATCACAAAGCACATTGCAGGCTAGACAGGATAGCTTTCACTTGAATTTAATGAAGCAGTAATCATAATGCAAGACAAATTAAATCACAGTTTACTGAAATTCTTCATTCTGAAAAGAGTATTAATGCAACAATGAGTCTCTGAGTTGCAGCTAAACGCTTGAGATGATACAGCATGCTCCACTGGTTGATTCTAAAAATGGTAAAAAAAGGCTAAAGCCATTTTATACTGTAAAACATATACCAATGGCAAAAGAAAATTACTTTTAGACATAGATACTCTGTGAATTCTTAAATGGTACAGTACTTCATTTGTAGCAACAGCAAGACTGAGGCATTGTAAAAGTTACAGAGCCAGAACTAAAGACTTTACTTGTGTAAGTAAGCTCATTCACCTAACTGAAGACTGTTGGGGTTGAGGGCAGGATCTCTATGAGTATAATACTAGAAAAATATATTTAAATTACTCCACAATAATGAATTGAGTGAGAAGTCTAATCCAAACGGTACTAAGATTTCCTTTCATAAGGATTATTAGTATTTCATCACTAACAATGATTTTGTATTCAAAATTATTTCATGCCAGCACAAAATCTCTGGAGGGAGAGAAATCTCACAAGTATCCATTTTATTGCCTTATTCAGACTCTGTCAGCTATGCATATAAAGCAGACTGTCAATCATTTTGAAGGACTTCTTGAAGCAATACTGTGCCACATCTGCTACATGTTCTTCTTCCTGTTGTTGAGTTACCGTTTGTAATTATTTACAGCCTACTGCCAAAACTGCTTTTTCTCAGCATGAGCTTGCAGTTGGCATGGGTTAAGCAGCTTAAATGCCAAACTACAGGAATCTTAAAAAGTCAAAACAGGGTCACTCACGGCAGACTTGCCCTTGCCACTGGAGCCCAAGTAATTACATATATCACTGTGGATCTACCATCTGATATGGCCTTGTTCTTCCTCTGTTCAGGCAAGAAGATGAGGAAACTCCTTGCTCCTACAATAATAGGCTTGGACTAGACAAGAGCTCTGCCAGTGGTGGTCATCTTCTCACAGGTATAGGAGCAACTCCCAAGATCATATGATATCTGAGCAAGGATTTCATATCACTTCTCCCAGTCCTGTTGTTGTTAGCCCTCTACCATACTATTAGAAAGGAACTACCACCACTTGTATCTAGCCACAGGGCCACATTGAATAAGAAAATAAATATGGATACAAGATGATTTGGGGCAACTAGGCAGAAGGTGGGACAGGAGTAGCTGCTATACAAACCTTACAATTTCAAGTATTATGACAAATCTTGAAAATTTCCATTTTCATAATGATAAGAAGTCTGTTCTTCCATATCTTGAGTTACTTGGTTTTGCTTCTTCCAATCCCTTCTCTGTACTTCACTGTTTTGACTGGTAGCACCGTACATTTTCTTTGAACTTACGAAAGTTTCATTGTTCATCTCTGTTTCTTCAGCTAGTTCATCCTGATCAATTATGCCACATTTCTCTTCACTGAGGTTTTCAGGGTCAGCCCATCCCTGCTTCTCTCCCGAAGCAAAGATAGCATAGAATATCACTCCACTGTAATGCACCAGGGCTGCGATCAGAAAGACGTTTTGCCATTCTTCCCGGGTCTGAAAGAATGGTGCCAGTTTCATTAAGTTTGCAGTAGAAAGAAATACTACTCTCTGAATTAGACCATGAAGTAGCACATATTGAACAATGACTGTGATCACTGTTTGATTCCTGATATTCCAGGGAGAACAATTTACAATTTATGAGAGTCATTGTGAGGATTTTTTTACATACATAACAACAGCTAATAAAACAAAACATGGGATTTTCTTCTTTCTCACAGCGAAGTTTCTCTCTTGCATGTGAAATATTTGTGGAATTGGAAATGCAGAGATTTCTTTAACAGCTAGGTTAATTTTATTGTAAATCAGTGATTGCTTAGGAACCCTACAAGGGATGCACTGCAGCAGAGTTTCCCAAGTCCTTTAAGCACTACCCATTAGTGTTGAGACATTGTAGAGCCCCAGCCTCAGGTGGTATACAATAATATGTGATAGATAATTGGTTTATAATAGCTGAGAATGTGGTGCCTGTGATATTGTAAAAGTGAACGTTTAAAAAACAGAAAAAAGCGGCAGACATTGATGATGAAATGGAGTTCCTAGGAAGCTTTGAAATGTCTTAACATTATTTTCATTCCCTAATCCTTTCCCTAGAAAACACAGAGGAATGTTACCTTATGTTTTGTCATTGCACCAACAATGAGTGGGCACACCATGCCCGACAGCGTCCCCACACCATTGGAGATCCCCATCAGAATGCTGGCGTAACGCGGGGCTATGTCCAGGTGATTCACGTTGAATCCTACAGCAAATGAGAGACAATGGTCAACTACACAGCTTTGTGCTACCAGGCCAACAGGGCTATCAATAGCCATTCTGGGTGAAGAAGCCTGAAAAAGATAGGAAACCCCATTACCATATGTAAGAAAGAAGGGTAGTATTTTCCTGGTGATAGAGTTGGAAGATATGTTTCAACTTTTTATTCTCTTCCAAAATCTTTTTTTTTTTCCCTTGCCTATGGGGATCATGTTGCATAGAAAATAGAGTTTATTTTGGCCTGATTTAAAGTATCTGTGCTTCCCATCTTCTCATACTGAAACAAAGCTTTCAGCAAACATTTTTAATTAAGGAATAAATGCCTTATGTTTCTCAAATGTCTTGTATCTTTTTATTTAGGTAATGGTAGGTTTTAATACATGTTATCTGGTACTTTAAGAAGCCATTTAATGACATGATAAAAATACAGAATAGAAACTAGTATGAAAAATAATTACCTTTACTGTAGCATATTGTCTGGGTACCTCTTTTATTAAGAAATAAAACATCAACTCACATAATTATCTCACTTTAGGTAATGAAAGTTAGTCATATGAGCTATGGATGACCATGAACAAGGATGATGATGAATACCAAGTCCATGGGATTAAATACAGTAAAAAGCTGAGTATTGGGAAAATCCTGCAATAAAAATTGATTGATACGCAAGCACCTTGTAACTGGGTAGAAAAACTACTTCCTGAATAATCCTGAAACAACTGAAGATCAGCAGCTACTTTGCTGGTCCATTTTGCTCAACAGATCCATCTTTTTTGGCAGTCTGATAGTTGATATTCCTAACAAAACAGTGTTTTAATAACAATGGTACTGGTGGAGCTACTAAAGTTAGTCTGAGACTGATGATGCTCATGAAAGTGTTCGAAACAGCTGTTCTGGAGAAGGGCTGGTTACAGGACACAACAGCAGACGACTGACCTAGAAAGCAGAAACTGTCAGCTAGAGCTGGGAGCAGGGTTGCAAACTGGTAGACTTCAAACAACTTTTAATTCCAGAGTAATTTTCTCTCTAACCTTTAAGGGATACTACTTATGGAGGAAGAAAAGGTGGCTGACACTGGGAAAGTATAGTAGAAAATAACTGCACAAAGCTGATGTAAACTGGAATAAATAAAGAGCAAGGTCTTTCAAAGCTTCATGTCCTATGTGCAGATTGTTTCATAGATACTGAAGTAAATTCTTTTTGATATGGGAAGAAATAGAGAATGCCTCCTAAGCAGCTACATTAGAAGCAAACAGAATAATAGAATTTATGACAGTAACAACAGTGAAGATAATAGCATCACTTTTATCACTAATAATAAAACCAATAATAAGATTAATTCTTACCTGAAATAGCAAAGCCACTGAAGCCTACTGCTAACACCAGAAAGGAAATAGCCACACCTTTTGTATGAGAATAACCAACCACCAAAAGCAAGGTTGCTTCCATCCCAAAGCCTTCAAATGGGAATAAATTACATTTAAATTACTATTGTTCACAGAGCTACTAATAAGGTCTAGCCAGAATAGCAACTTAAAATGAAACAAAATTCTTCCATATCTTATAGTTATTCTTAAACATACTTGGCAGCTTTGTGGATTCACAGCTATAATTGAATATTTATTGTTCGAGGATACACTTTCTTCTCCTCATTGCTGTGTAAATGACCTAAGCAATTAGTGCAATTAACTCACTGAGCAATACAGGGAAACAAGGAAAAAATGACTCTATGCAAAGTGCCAAAAAATTCACAGACATACAAACATGGTGTGAAAGGAGAAAAATACTTCTTGCCTTCAGTTTCTCATGGTTGCAGTGATGTGACCAACTTTTTCAGACAAGTGTGCCACCAACACAATGGGACATACCTGAGTATCACAGGGAACTTCCAGTATCTGCCATTACTGCAAATTAACATTTTCTAGTATGTAACATTACAATCCTTCTGGTTTGTTTTGATTTGTTTTGAATGACACCATAAATATGCCCTGAAAATAAAATTAATCTGAGAATCCTTTGTGAAGATGCACAGCCACGCTGCATGGCATCTCTGGCTGCAGGCATCTCCATTTGAGGAAGCCTGTGCCTTCCATAAATAATTTAAACCAGGACTTGGCAAAGGAGAGAGACTCCACATGTTACCTGACTTGAAATTTTTGGTCTAATTTAGTGTCTTCCTTACATGTAGATGTCATTTATTTTTCTGTTCAGTGACTGAAATGGAAACAAATGATTTTGTGCTGAGTGAGAAATGAGATTGTCCCCAGCCTTACTTTTACTCAGCCCTTACAGCCTAAACTTGCCAGCAGGTTCTGCTGGAGATAGCACATGGAAACAGTTATTGGGTGGCTGCATCCACTGGGAAAGGGTGTCTCCAGCACCATGGTACATGTTTAGCTTTGTCTGTATGAAATTGCAGGATGAGGCCTGTTACATCACACTACTGTTCTGAGACAGTTTTTATTACCCTTCTTGTTATTAGCCAAACTTCTTGCCTCCTCCCTTTTTGATAGCATACTCATAAGAGTAAGGACTTATACCATGAGGACATCTAGCATCAGCTTTCCATTAAATGTTTCAGGTTAACCAGCTGCAAATACCGTCTAGAGTAATTTGCCTCTTGTTACAATTAAACATGGACCAAACTACGCTATCTACATCAACTGCAGCATACAATTAAAATATTGTATTTTGAGAATCCAATAGTACCTCCACAGTTCATGACCTTCCTTACAGTTGTAGTGGTTAAAATCTTCCTGCTCCGTAAGAAGTCAGCTAGCTGTCCTCCAATGGGTACAATGATTGTCATGACCATGTGAGGAACTGCTGACAAAAGGCCAACCTGCAATTAGACAAATGAGTGCTTACTGCTCGTGTCCTCCTTCAGGGAGTAGACAACAGCAACCATAGCTTTTCTTCACCTTTTTCCCCACTCCTCCACTGGACACATTTTTATTCTGGATCTTTGTGCAGCAGGACTGTAAACCCTTCCTCCAAAAGAACCTGCAGCCAAGACCTGGGTAACCTTAGGATGGAGATTCCACATCTCTTGGCAAGCTGTTTAAGTGCTCAGCGACTCGCAGAGTAAAAGTGTTTCCCAATGTTCATATGGGACCCTCTGTGTTTCAGAATGTGCCCATTGCCTCTGGTCCTGCCACTGGGCATTTCTGAAAAGAGCCTGGCTCTGTCTTTGAACTCTCCCTTCAGGTATTTGTATACATTAATGAGCCATGCGTCTTCTTTTCTCCAGCCTACACAGTCCCAGCTCTCAGCCTTTCCCCATACTAATCTTTGAGGACCTTCACTGGACTCTCATCAGTTAGTCCATGTCTTTCTTCTACTAATGAGTCCAGAACTAGATACAATACTCCAGGCTCCAGATATGGCTTCATCAGTGCTGTGTAGAGGGGAATGGTCACCTTTCTCTACCTGCTGGCAATAGTTTGCCTAATGTAATGCAGGACACCATTTGCCTTCTTTACCACAAGGGCACATTGCTGGCTCATGTTCAGCTTGGTGTCCACCGAGACATCCAGGTCCTTTTCTGCAAAGCTGCTTTCCCGCATGTACTGGTACATGGGCTTGTTCCTCCACAGGTGCAGGACTTTGCCCTTCCCCCTGCTGACATGAGGTTCATGTCAGCTCATTTCTCCAGCCTGTTGAGATTCCTCTGGATGGCAGCACAACCCTCTGGTGTACCAGCCTCTCCTCCCAGTTTTGTGTAATCTGCAAACGTACTTTAGGTACACTCTGCCCCATCATCCAGATCATTAACAAAAATATCAAACGGGATCAGACTCATTACTGACCCCTGGGATACATTGATAGTTACTGGTCTCCAGTTAGACTTCATGCTGCTAATCACTATCCTCCAGGCTCAGCCATTCAGTCAGTTTTTAATCTGTGTCACTGCCTGCTCAACCAGCCTAATATGAAAAGTTTGTCTATCAAGATCTTAAGGGGGATAGTGTCAAAGGCCCTGCTGAAGTCTAGGTAGGCAATATCCACTGTTGTACCTTTGTCTACTAGGGCAGTCATTTCATCATAGAAATTTATCAGGTTGGTCAAGTGTGACTTCCCCTTGGTGAATTTTCTGCCAAAGCTTTATTACGGTTTCTGTTAGCTCTGGTACTTATCCCAGATATGCAAAAAGACTATTCTGCAGAGTTTTATTGATCAGCATGTCACCTTCTAGAAGCTTTCTTTGAAGAAGTAATTTAGTGACAAGTTTGAGGTTTTTTTTCTAGGACGTGCGACCTCCTTACATTGACACTGAGTCGGTTTACATTGTTTTTCAGCTAATGAGGTACCAGAGGTGCAGCTCCAGCATTTATGAAAGGCAATTCAGAATAAAAAAAAAAAAAAAAAAAAAAGCAAACTATTTTGTCTTAATACACCTATTCTTCATCTCAGTATAGCACTTGACCATTCAGAGTGTCATCACAGCCATGACAGCATTGCAGAATCTAGGCATGCTGGCACTCTCAGACCACAGAGATAAAGATGTTGTTTGTTATTATTTGCAAGATTACACTTGCTTGAAAATAATTTACCATATAGCAAGCAGTTATTTTTAAAGAAACGCTGGGAAAACTTTTCTGGAGCAAATATTCTGAAGTCTTCATTCATACTCTGAAGAGCAAGTGTAACAATACTGGCTTTAATGAAGTGATAGTGTCAAGGAATATCAATTCAGAAAGAATTTGACCCCTCATTGTCAATGAAAAGTAATGAAATAAAAAAATGGAAGAGGATAAAAATTACCTGGCAGGTAATGTTAAACGGCCAGCTCTAAACAAAATGTGCATTTCTGTTTACTTACCTTGTGGTTTTCATATTTTCTTTTTAATCACCTCTTGCCCAAATTAACTTTTCAGTCCTTTCCTTTTGCTAATGATTTAATGCAAGCAAGCTTCTGTTTCTATCAGATCACCAGAAGCATGTCATCCTAACTACTGTGAATAGTCTACTGTAATGACTCCAGAGAGGTCCGAGGATCTTCAAGCACTCTGCATTTCCTAGGGCGAGGTCTGAAGGTCACTGCTTCATCTCAGATATTTACCTTGCTTATTGCAAAGCCAAAGACTTCTTCAAAGTAGGCAGGCTGACTTATAAGGAGCAAATAGAAGGTCCAGCTTCTGCAAAAGTTTGCCACAATGATTGCATAAACTGGCATTGAAGTGAAAAATCTCTTCCAGGGAGTAGTAAATTTCTAGGAAAAATAAAAAATAATTTTTTTAAAGGCATTTCTGAATAGCAGACAAAAGGCAGAATAAAGAACCCAATATCTTTTAGTATCAGAACTATCCAGTACACTGCATCCAATTTACGCTGCAAATCACTTACAATGTAAATACAAATATATCTCCTGGATTAGTGGCAAAAGACAAGTAGAGAAAGTTTTTCACAACAGTTAAGATTTTTAAGATTACTATTTTTGGTCTACTTCCTGAAATTACTTAAGGTCTTCTGGAATTCTGCTGTTGGGATACCAAGATCAGTAAAAGAATCAAAGAAAACTAGAGAAAACCTCATGCTGTTCTCCAGTGTTTGTCATGATGCATTCTGAGACATTCCACTGAAAGGATTATGAAAAAAGGATTATCCAAGTTAAGAAATATGTGGTAGTGAAGCAACAAGTAGCTATGTCTTCAAACCAATTCATCTCATTCTGAAAAAAAAAGTGTGTGGTAGAGGATTTAATTTCTACAACTTGCTTTTGGCATTTACATTTTCTATTTATGCCTCAATACTCCATACAGTAGGAGCAGAAAACACTTCAGAGCCCTCTTCACTTACAACAGAATAAATATCAGAAGCTGAAACATGTAACTGTGGCAATATACATTGACATTCTCCTTTTTTTACAAAATGGTAGTTGTGTTCTACAGGCAGCTGTATGCCTGCAGTCCTGTGTGAACACATGATGGTGTCATTAGTGTCCTCTGCAGTAAAACTACTGTACAGCAAGGGGAAAAACGTGACCTGGAACAAGTATGTATGAATCTCTAGCCAAGATCTGAGTGACTTCAGCCAGATTTCAGGAATATGCCCGAAAGGAGAATCTTATACTTTATACCCTCAGCAAGGCTATTACATGAAACTTGTAAAAGAAAGAGTCTGGAGTTATTTCGCTCAAGGATGTTATAGAGTAAAAGCCAAGAAGTTTATCCGGAAACAGCCTTGTTTTTCCCCACTAGCAAAAATGAGTTATCTCAGAGAGAAAATTTTGATGGGAAAATATATTTTAAAGTTTCCAGGATCTTCCAGGAACCTCCCAGAGAGAGGAGTCTTAAAACAATGAGCTGAGCTGATGGGAGAGTGAGCAAGGCAGAAACTCTGTCCTTAAGCTTTCAGAATTTCAATCATCCTTAGTAAGAGCTCAAAAGGCAATTGGATAATTTAACATCTGCAGCCAGTTTCTTATTTAGCAATTTCAATATATAAATTTTTAGAACAAAGATGATAGTTACTCAAGAGCAGGAGATCAAAGTGTGTGGCTTTCCCTCTCTCCTTACTTCTTTGCCTCCCTAGGCTAGGGAGGCTTTATAAGCTGAGAAATGAAACAGTACTGTATATTTTGCCTGCGTCTGAACTTGCTCTGTCCATGTGCATGAGCCTGATTCTGTAATTTTCATAAAAGGAAAAGCCCCTAACATCAACAGCAAATAGTTCTGCTGTTCTTATGCAGCTAAGAGTCTCCATCCAGTCATATGCTCTTCTTGTGCAAAGTACTCACAAATTATAACCAGAAAAGCCTATTTTACTTACACTTGCACTAGCTAGGCTGGCTCCTTCTCCGATACTTGTTTCTATGTATATCTTTTCTTCATTGGTTATCGTTGGATGTGCAGCAGGGCTCTCATAGGCATGAAGCAGCCAGAACATGTACCAAACTACCCCAAACATACCTATAGAGGCAAGAAAAGCCAAGCTCAGTTTTAAAAGCCAGTAAAGCCGCACTTCAGGATCTACTGTCCTTGAAGTTTATTTCAAGAGCTAGTTAAAACAAATCTGTATAGAAAATATGCCCAGGGAAGTACGAAAATATAACTATGTGTATTTTGTACGCCTGCTTGCAAAACATTTGAGCGTTTTGGTGCTTGTGTTATGGGCTATGCATGGGGCAGAAGCAAAGCTTTATGTGGGACCTAGGGAAGGAGAAAGCAGACTGGTTATAACATGGTCCCAATATGTGTAAAATAACTTCACAATCAGATTGCAATGGCAAATCTTACAGTGTGCTTTGTGTCTCCAGAGAAAACAGAGAAAAGCCATCTTAACTGGGTTGCTGATGTGGAAGGCTGGGTTTGAGACAGCTCTGTCATGTGCCACAGGGGGAAGCATGAGAAATCACGGCACACCCATGAGGTCCTAACCCCATGATGGGATTATGATTTGGACCCCTTTGCACTGCTTTTACCCAGGGTGGGCAGTGTGGGGCAGATGTCTCATGGCAGAAGGTTTCAGAAGCATTTGGCTCCCCATCAACAGCATATGCTGTAGCATTTGGTATTAACGTATGCTCTGGAACACATATCACCTGAGTGTTTGTGCTACAGAGAAACCTTTGCAACTGCATCCTACCCTGTCACTGATGACCATGGGCTGTAGCCTGGCCATTACAATTTTAAAATATTTTATAACAGATAATTATAAAATAAAAGCTTTCAGAAGCTGCAACAAGTAGGGAAATACATTGAAATACCCATTTGCAACATCTTAATTCCCCAAACCAACTGTGATCCATACCTGTTGTACTGTTGGCAGTACCAGTCTAGTCACAGAGATTCTTTATGTTAAGCAACTCACCATAAATATAAAAGACTGATGACCATCCTATATACTGTACCAGCACACCTGCCAGTGGCATGGCAACCACTGCACCTGCGTAAGACCCTGAGGAGAAAAAAGGATTGAGAAAATGTCAACCATGACAGGTGATCCTGGCCTCCAGTGCAGATGAACCAGGCAGGTGCTCATGGGGGCAGACCTGGAGGGATGCCTCTGGCTGGTTGGCACCATACTTTCTTGTGAGTGTGGGGAATAAGATGGCAACTGTAAAATTTAGCTTGGGGTGGTGGGAAGGACTGGCCCTCCCTAGTGTGGGATCACCACTCATTTTGCAGCTAGAAGGACAGTGGCTTCACAAGTGAGAAGCACTGATTTGAATTATCTAGGAATTCAGATACTTGTAGTTTTGAGACTATAATGTGCTTTGTTAATGAACTTAGCTAATGCTTTACTTATCAGCAAATACTTCTCTGCAGCGGTTCACACTGACCCTTCTCCCTTGCCTCTGTGTCTACACCAACAAAAAAGCCCCAGGCAAGAATACAGTCAGAAAAACCAGGAACCTGGTTAACATGGGTTTTCCTAATTTTTCCACGGTTCCTGTGCACCTTTTGAGTGCAAGAATTGGTGATCTGCAGTCAGTGAAATGGATGCTTGGTGCTAGCATTTCAAGGAGAAGGCACTGAGGGTGGAGTAGCTTCTCTTTTGGTCAGTTCTTCCGCAGAAAACTAAACACCTAAATAATCACTAAATCCTGGAGTCATCTGCAGTAAAAGTTAAAATCTCACAATAGGAAAAGCTGCTTTTTTTCTCATTTCACTCCTCCTTTTACCCTTGCTCCTGTATGTGAGTGCTGTATTTCCCCAAGCCTTTCAGTTCTACTGGCAACAGACAGACTGTTTTTTGCTCTGCCTTTTACATTTATTGCTGAATATTCACTCTCACAGACATTGATCTTCAGCTGGTTTTTACCCCGTCACCTGCATTTATTTTCATTGTTTTCTCTCCCACCCAACTGCTTACTATTCAAAGCTCTACTGCTTCTGATTTTTCTCCAGTATTAACAGACACTCACTCACCATTCCAATGTCTTTATTACAAATGGCAAGGGACACACCAAAAACGGATAAGGAGAGTGTCTTAGGGGGAAATGACAGACTGAGGTATTGAGCAGTGCCTTTTCCATCACTGTCAAAACAGTGCACTTGAAATCACAGCAGAAACATTCCTGCCCTGTACTCTCCATATCTGGACTTTTTAGGATAAAAAAACAGAGGGAGTGCATTTGGATTATGTCTTACGTTCCTTACATTAAGCCATCTACCCAAACCCAGCCCGGACCTAGTAAAGAGATACTAACATTCACTGTATTCCCTGGAATTAGCAGCTAATTGAAGACTGCAGGGTTCAAAAAGAAGACAAAGACATTAAGTAGGAGAGTATATGATGAGGTGACAGCTCAAACTAGACCTAGAAAAGGACCAGACAAGTGTGACTCTCACAGTAGTATTTCTTGCAAGAAATTGTGGGAGCACAGAGTAACCCATGACAAAAAAATGCTACCTGGAGAATGGAATTAAATCTAGAACACCCTTTTATGTTTTATTTTTTCCTTTTCAATAATGTGACTGTAAGCACAAAGAGGGTGTCTTCCTTGAAGAGCAAGGTGTAAAACTACTTTATTTTCCTGCTCCCTCTTTCATAAAAAGATTCAAGGCTTTTGCCAGAGGCTAGAAACATTCCAAAGGGTTGATTTCTCCCATCTTTCCACTGGGTTCTTTGCCCCATAGTCTTCTGAAGTTTCCCACAAGCCATCTTCCAGAAGACCATCTGTCAGCATTGGAAAGGGAAACAGAGAAAAGAGCAAAGCACAGCCCTGATCATAATTCAAACCAGAGTAAAGTGGAACAGACAGTGGTAACAAGTTACATCACCTCCACTGCAGTATATTGATCAGCCAGCCAAAAACACTCAAGTCCTTTTAAGATAATTTTTTTAAGTGCATACGTGTTTAGGATGGTGAATTTGATATGTATAATAAATGGAATCCTTAAGGAGGGATGGGGCAAACGAAAAGGAAAAAAAAAAAATAATAATTTTGATTTCTCTCACATGACACCTCTAGACCTATTTTAGTTTACTCTGAGAGCCTTTCTGAGGGTTGGAGTTAAATGATAAAATCATGACATATTAAACAAGAAGACTTTCAGGTTCCTGAGCACAGAGTACAATGGGCATGTGTGCAGGTGCAGCAAGGGGCAGAGAGTTTGCATTTCTCTTTTAAATCATGAAATGAATAAAATACCTCCAATGGGAATATGTACTTACATAAACTGTATAAACCTATCAACTTACCACAGAATGATGTGGTGGCCAACCTGCTTCTCTCCAGTGGAGGGGCCCACTTACTCCACATCCCGTGGCAAGCTGGGTAGGTGACACCCTGGCAGACATTTCACACATCATATAATTTTCTTTCACTACATTTCTACTTTAAGCAGTTGCTGATACTGTCCAACCTGTCTAGCTGTTTGTCCTATACCATGGAATGATGTGGGAAGGCTTACATAAGCCTGGAATAGTTCTGTTTGTGTATGAAGACGTCAAACTAATTTGGATAATCACTTAAATGGTAATGTGTTCTGGGATAAAAATGCTATTTCTTACATGCTGTGGATGGCAAAAGTATACTAAAATAGATTTAACTGCAGCACCAAAAACCCTAAATAATTAATTTATTTTTAAGTAACATTTAGCATATAAATTGGTATAATTAAAAAATAGTCATCCTAAATATGAGTAACAATTAAAAATGTAGATTGATCAGAAAACTTGACCAAATCGCCAAAACAAAATGATGCATGAAGGGATCAAAATGGTGAGTGCTCCTACCTCCACCAGACCTTGCAGGATCCTTACAAACATCACACAGCCATAATGCACTCTTGCTGCAGAAGGGATGAACATGTTCAGGGTAGATGTTAGAAAGATAGCTGCTCCAAATACCCTAAGAAAAAAACATATGGGAAAGGGAATATAGCTGACTACTTTTCAGAAGCTATGCTGGTTTGGGATACAGTCACAGAGACAAACTCACATACCACGATCTCACCAACTCAAATTTTTTTTTTTTTTGTAAAGTTGCCTTACTGGCAAACAAGGATAAATCCCCATAGGGTCAATACATCTTCTCTGAATGAAACAGAAGTTTTATACACACTTAAACAAAGGTGCTAGATTTTATTTTCTATCAGATGAATAGGTATGGGTGTTGGTACTGAAGGCTAAGTTGTTTATATGAGTCCTGATGTGAGAGAAGCACTCCTAGCCTGGGAATTATTTAAGTTCTGTTGTATCAGTAGGGTTTAATTTAGATCAGGTAAAATCTGATTCAAGTGCCTCTCTGAACATGGGCATGTGCTGGGTAGTTCCACTTGCTGCTGTTATATTGTATAAAATGGCTTCTTAAGATTAACTGCTTTCCAGTGTCACTTCTTTAAATAACAACTACATGTGTCCCTTGTGACTATGATGCAGAGAGGCGTTTCTACAAGGCAACTTCTGTGAATAACATATGAACATTTTGTTACCCTGCTTGGGAACAGCACTTGCTGCGGCTGGGCACAGTCAAGGCTCTAAATGTACCTGAGGCCCAACACCCTTCAGTCATCATTTGCAGCCTCCAAAATGTTAGCACCCATTAGAAAAAGAGGCAGCAGAAACCTCTCTGTAGTGGTAATAGATCGAAGCAACATCCCTGAAAGTCCAGGCTGCTCAGAGACCCTGGAGTAGCACTCAAAGCCATGTCTGCCTCACTCAGTGCAGTCTGTGGGAGCTTTCCCAGTGCAGACATGAACTTTCCTGTGTTTAACCAAAGAGTGGTGCACACTCACTGCTCTGTCTCAATAACAACAGTGACACTAGGCATGAAAGACACATGGGCGGGCTACAGGGCAGTTATTTCAGTATGGCATGGGCTGCAGGTTTGCCAGGCACTGACACTGCAGTGCAAGGGAAAAGCACCCCTGCATGTTCAAGCTTGTGAAAGGACACCTGGGGAGCTCATTTGAAAACTGGGGCTGCTACACCACAAAAAAAAAAAACACCACTGGAAACCAAGAAGAGACTGGAAACCAAAAAGCAGCTGGAACACTCATTGAAATTACTACCATTAGCAGTAAAGAGTTGTACTTGGTTGATTTGATTTCATGTATTGTCACATCTGGCTGACTGAAGCCTCAGGTTTCCTTTCTGTGCAAGGATTTGGCTTCAATAGCTGTGTCGTGCAGTCTCTGAGCATCGAGAATTCATTATTCCAGCATCTGTGGAAGCTGATACACATGAGGATACCCTTTAAGATCCTGTTACAACACTGAAAAATATCAGAACTGGCAGTAGGAGTTCTCCACAACTGCCAAGCAACATTTAAATTGAATGGATTACTCCTTATCCTCAGTAGTCTATGGTCTTCTTTGTGTTGTCTGCAATTCAAAGCAACCATGTCTGGGTCTCTGCAGGCTGCGTTTGTGTGGGAGATCTTTCCTTCTGCAGATAGAAAGTTGCAGCAGTTGGTGGCCCTGGGGACCACAGCACTTAGGAGACAGGAGGTCAGCCCAGAGCTTCTCTGTCTTGCTCCAAGACTCAGGTTGTTACCCTGAGAATAAAGCAGCCCCTTTTGCCAAAAGCCCTCAACTCCTAGCTGTGCTGATGCGAGCTAGCAGCATACTGCTGTTTGTGGACCATAATTCATGCTACTTTTTTAAACTACTCAAATTCAGTGACATTTAAGAAATTTTGAGTTTTATGTGTGTGGCATTTCAGAAAGACACATTAAGACCTACAAATGATAATAGATACTTAATCAGAAATCATATTATTTGGACAACAGCAGTATTTCTCTCTCTTTTGATTTTTCTGCCAAAGACATACACAGATCTTGTTCTGCATAGCTGTTTTTCATGCTTCACTTCAAAATATTTATAAACTTTTAAAACTTTTTCTTCCCTTTTTTTTTTTTCTTTTAATAAGGACTTCAATTGTTTACAGTTCAGTCTCTTTTTGAAAACTTATTTACAGGAAATACATGTCACTTCATTTTTTGAATCTGGTCTTACTATTCACAGTAGGATTAATGATAGTATTACATAGCAAAGAATCTACAGTCAGAGATTAACACTGTTTTATCTAAATTCTCTACACTTACTGACAAAAACAACAGTCCATGCCTAGACAGCTCATAATCCGAAGGACGAGAAAGCACACAACAGATGAACACAAAAGCAAAGAGGCTGTGCATGCTGGTGGAAGGAAGTGACAAAAGAATGGATCTATATAGAAGGCAGTCTGAAAATCTAAACTGGAATATAAAGCCTATGATCACATCTTAACGTTTAGGAGACTGCTTTCAAAGCCAAGTAAACATGTAGCTGAGAAACAAATATTATTTAGCTCTCTATCATGATCAGTGAAGAAATGAGTTTTGCACCTTGCTTCCTTGACACTAATAGAAATATCAGCTCTGTTACCATAACCCTAGTGACTGTCTCAGGGAGCTACAGCAAATTATGTAAATTAATTAGCACATAAAATAATAAGCTGTAAGAAAGAGAACATGTTTAATTATCCAAACGGCTAGCTCTGCAGACTGGTTATCCAATCTCTGCTACTTTGTTTAGTGCCAACTTCTAATACATTTAGGCTGCAAATGCATCATTTATACCAAGTTACAACCAGTCACTCTTCTGCTATTTAAGAGACTGAGTAGTGTTTCCACAAAGAGGCAACATCTTTCCAGCAGTTCACGGTCATTTATCCCAAAGAAGTTGGTTTCCACCCTGACTAAAAATATCCCAGTTCTGTTCAGTGCATTTGCATATTCTTCTCTCCTCACTGCCATGATCCCCAGCCAGCTGTCACTTTTGGATCAAAACAGACTTCAGTGCTGGGCTCCTCTGCCCAGTATCAGTAGGTTCCTTAATTTTCATGTACCCTTGTCACCATCAAACAATGATGAAATTACATTTAGATGCATATTTGAGGATAAGCAGCAAGTTAAAGGGATTGTGCTGCTAAATGGTTCATGAACTTTTTGGTGGGACACAGACCTACTCAAGTTTGGACAAATATATAAAGGAAAGTACATGGTATTAGATGGTGTTGGTGCAAAACCATAAAGCACTCATTATTTTCAGCTGTTCTGAGATCCACCTGAATCCCACACTGTTACAGAAAATCATTTGTATTAAGGAACTGCCTGGGGTGGGTGTATCCCTGTATGTTCAAGGTTACACAGTGCTGAGCAAGACTTAAACAGGAGATGAAAGGTTCTGTACCTAAATCTGTAATGTCAATAATAGAATAGAATAATACATCTCATTGCCAGAATGCAGCTGAGACAAAAGGAAGCATTTGTTTCTCTAGGGGTGGTGGGTTCACAGACTCGCCCCAGATCTCCTGTTTTCCTGTTCTGTGTCTTAGCAAGTATCCCCTCTGAAACAGAAACTCGGCACCAATGGTGAATCTACCCAAGATGAAATTATTTGGATAAGTGATAAATAAAGCAAAAACTTGGAGTTAGCCAGACATGTGAATCCTATTGCTGTAAACAGGAATTCTCTTTGAGCTCAGTTTTTGGGGTATTGCTATTTCTCACCAAATTCTACTCCTAAACCCAGTTATGAAAGTCAAATCCCTAATGTGATGTTGTAATATAGCATTGGACTGAGTCTGAAACCATCATAAGGACAGAAATGCATCTTTTTGTGCACGAGTACAACGTGAACATAAGGAAGTAGTCCGCTGACAGGATACACTGAGTTACAGTATAAACATAGTTGATTTTACTGTTTGCATGTAAATTAAGGGAAAAAAAGCTTTACATAATATGCTAGGTTATTCAGCCAACAGCGTCCACATCTGTTCTGGGGCCCCTCTTCTGCAAAAGCTGGTGTCATGACTATGAAGGCTGGAGAAATTATTAAGATTAGCTTATTTGTTTGGCTTATTTGGCAGACGGGAAATACTCTGCTCAGGTACTTCTATGTGGTAGAGAAATGAATACTTGAGAATGCTAGTGGTGTTGAAGAAGCAGTGCAAACTGAACTCTGAGTAACTTTTGAGTAAGGACAGAAGGGACTTGGGACTGAAATTCTGGGTAATTCTGTGCAATGACTCAGTCCTGGAGCGTGGGTGGGAAGAATGTCCAGGCAGTCTTGTAACCCCTTTAGGTCTTTGCAGATATAACTGGTCTTGAAGACCTTTTCAAATTCTGAAAGTCTTTGTAGATAGGTCAGGTCTTGTTTGCAGAGAATGACATGAGTACCAACCATATTTTTTATAATCTGAAGATCCCAAGTGCCCTTAAGAGCTTATCTCATGAGTTCATTTACAACCAGCTGTCTTCAGACAATCTCAATCTCTCTTGTGATCATGTTCCAAGTTCTAAAGACTTTTTGGAGTAAAGCCCAAAACCAAAGTTATCTTTGACAAAATTAGCTACTTTTCTTACTCCTATTTTCCAAAAAAAACTTAATGGTTGGACTTGATGATCTTAAAGGTCTCTTCCAACCTAAAGGATCCTATGATTCTATGATTCAAAAGCAGTTGAATTTTTTTAAAAATCAGCCTTTAATTAAATTTAATTAAAGAGCTTCTAATCAGCTATGAGCATAGAAGAAATCTGTTTAGATGTGCACAGTTCACAGAACAGAAATCATGAGGCTCTATTAGACGTTCTAGGCAAACTTAATTACAGTCAGTACTGGATGCAGCTATGGGGAGGATACCTCTGTGTGTGAGGATGGATTTGTGTCTTCAGAACATAAATAGTTTTGTAATTCCTATATGCCCTCAGTCCACAGGGAATTTTTAAAGGAGAAAGGTAGAATTTTGTTGGAAAATTGTTTGGTGTTAAGTTGAGCTAGAAAGCACTAAGGCAACTTCTGAAGAACAAATGCTACAGTCACTGACTGAAGCATTAGGTGTGATTTTCCTAACACTCTCCAGAAAGCATTGTTGTTCAAAGAAGGAATGTGTAAATATTTTAGATGGACAACCTAAACTGGGAAAATCAGTAATACACTCACAATGAAAATCTAGTCGCATTTTTGGTTATAGACATAAATACTGCACATTCTGTTTCAGATGTATATTCCTGAAACACATTAATTCACATTTCATCATTTAAACAGTGTAAAACAGTCATCAGTCCGTAAAACTTAATTCTTTTGATTGTTTTCTTACCTGTTAGCAGCCAATTTGTTTGAGATGAATCCTCCTGGAATTTGTGTCACAATGTAACCCCAGAAAAAAGAGCCATGAATGAGTCCCACTGTCTCTGGATCCCAGTTGAACTGGGCTTTCTGTAGAGGAAATAGAAAAAATGCTGTAAGATGAAGCATACTCATTTTAAGATAACCACTGTTTGGAAGTCACACAGAAGTCACACCATCCTCCAGATCAAGGCAGCCTCTTTATGCTGGCTGGTGTTGCTGAGTTAGAAACACCCCATATGAGGCAAGAAGGATGTCAGATTCCCATGTGAAATTACTGCTTTTGCTCTTAGCTTTCAGCTGGCTTGATAGGAGGGGGATAGGTTTCAGCCAGAAAGCATCTAATGCTGGACCTTCATCTTTGTGACTTTGTCACTGCTTCCCTTTGGACTGCCTAGTCCCAAAACCTTTGTTTTCAAGTCTGCTCAGTGTTATAACAAGGATGTGATACCTTTCAATGGACATATCCATTTTCCTAGGATTATCAAGGTTGCTCAGGTCCTTTGGGTTGATCAGATTCCTGCTAAGGCTTATCCATGGTTAGGGCCAAATTCTAACTGTCCACCATCTTCATTAAGTGGCATGGGAACTGAAAAGGTGGGGGCATAACACTTGAATACAAGGTAATCTGGAAATAAAACTAATAACACTAGCTAGCTGACTAGTTTATCTTTTTTTAAAAAGTGGTGCTGGTTGTAGGGCTGGATTAGGATACAGAAGGTTAGCCACAGGCTGGTCATAGATGTTTCCTAGCCAAAAAAGTCTGGAGTCAAGAGAAACCCTTTCACTATACACCTCATCCTTGGGTACCAAGCAGTTTCAGTCTTCTCAAGGCTCTTCCTGAACAAAGACACTCCTTTTCCCTGATGACTCTGACATGCCTTGTTCAGAGGAGAGACAGCCAAAGCTCAGGGCAAAACATAGAGGAAGTGAAGAAAAGAAAGGTGGATCCAAGATGCCTCTCCTGTTTCCATTCTGGAAGGTCAGAGAGGGCCTGGCTCAGTAGAATCACACTAATGTAAGATCAGCATCAACTTTTTCTCCTTGAATTCTCAGTTCAGACAAACAGTTTTGGAGCAAAGACAAACCACAATATTTTGCTTCATGATCATTCTTATGCTAATCACACAGCAGGGAAAGGTGGCTATGCATCACTGGAGAAAGCAGCACAGATGTCTTTAGATTCTGCATTAAAACTACCACTACAACATTGCAGAAAAATGAAAACTAGAGTGATAAATCTTAACATCTCTTCTTTCTATATTACTTTCTGTATGTAAAAAGAACTGGTTTTCCACTGTAAGATGCTTTTCCTTTTTTCAAACAAGAAAACTAAAAAACAGCTTATCATTTGACCTGCAGGGAGAAAGATGGCATTAATTAGCTGGATGTTTACAGAGGGCTAAAGGATTTTCCTCCCCATCAATATGTTCTGACAAGAGACTCACTTTTCCTCTGTTGAATAACATTCGTTTTAAATACCTAATTTTCCACTAGTGATTTCCAGCTTAATTTCTACGTTGTGTTAATTTCTGAAGGCAGAAACACCATGAGACATGGAAAAAGTTCCTATATCAGAAGGTGCTCTTGCCCAAACAGAATTATTTGAGATCTGTGAGAGCAGTTTGTCTGAATTTCTTTAAACTACCTCTTCCAAGCCTACACAGGCATGTCCTTTCACCTACTCCAAGATGAAGTATAGAACCATGAAGTCCCAGCAGGACCACAGGGAGCAGGAATTAGACTGAATAAATACAAATTCAGCAGCGAGTCTAAGCAGCAGGAGGTGGTAAGAGGAGATTGCAGATGATGTAGAATTAAAATCAGAATCATAGAATACCAAGTTGGAAGGGACCTCATGGATCATCTGATCCAATCCTTCTGGGTAAAAGCACAGGCTAGACAAGATGGCCCAGCACCTTTTCCAGGTAAATCTTAAAAGTGTTCAGTGATGAGAACTCCACCACTTCCCTGAGATTATTCAAATGGCTGATTGTTCTCATTGTGAAAAATCTTCCTCTTGTGTCCAGCTGGAATCTCCCTAGCAGTAACTTGCACTCATTACTCTTTGTCTTTTCCACATAACTCCTTGTAAAAAGGGTGTCTCTATCTTCTTTGTTGCCTCCCTTTAAATATTGGAACATAGTGATAAGGTGTCACCTAAGCCTTCTTTTCTTAAGGCTGGAGAAGCCCATTTTCTCAGCCTTTCCTCAGGTGGCAGGCTTCCCAGTCTTTGTGGCCCTTCCCTGGACCATCATCAGCCTGTCCACATCTTTTTTTTTTTTTTTTTTTTTTTTTTTTTTCTGTATAGCAGAGACCAAAACTGAAAACAGTATTCTAGGTGTGGCCTGACAAGCACTAAGTGGAGTGGGATAATATCTTCTTTATATCTGGTGATTCTCTTGTTAATGAAGCCCAACATCCTGTTGGCTTTCTTTGCCACCAGTGTTATATGAGTTCACTCCAGAATCATATGATCCACCAGGATCCCCAGGTGCTCCCCACTAGGAAATTCTTTATTCACTTTGGGAAATCTTTCTGAGGTGTATTGAGCCTGATAAGAAACACCTTGCTTGATAACTAGGAAGGGGAGAGAAAAACACTGAAGAGCTGGGAATGGCATAATTTGGTAAGAGAAGGAAGATTTATTTAATCCCCAGCCCCAGAATCATAAGTGTTGTCTCTGACCTTTGCAGATCACTAGCTCCTATGACCACAGGTCCTGCAGGCAAGTATACTTTTGTAACTTTGAAAATTTGCTATAGACACTTTCTGCACTTTATCAGAAGTTAAAATATCTTTGAGAAAGGCTGGTGAATAATTGCACAGTTTTTCATTCATCTCTAGACATGACAGAAGGTATCTGCCTCTCTGTGACGTGTATTTTCTTTTAGGTAATGTGCTGACAAAGGGTATCTCTCCATGGGCTGGGGGACGCCTTCATTCCCTGGGAGGGTCTGATGATACTTTGTCCTTCTGTAATGGCTTTTCTCCTAGACCTCAGCACATGGGGAATCATCAGGTAAGAGTCAATATTCCTAAGAATAATCTGTTAGGACAAAAACATCCAAAAATTATCCCAAAATAAGTCAACAAGTAGAGCAAACATAAAGTTTCCAGTTCATAAAGTCTATAAAGGAACTCATGATATCACAGCCATACACCAAGGCAGGACTGAGGAAACTAAGGTATGCCTTGAACCTGCAATTCCGTGGGTGTATTGTTGAAGGTTTGTAGGCATCTACTGTGACCCACACACCACCTGCCACAAATGTGAAAATAGCTTGGCACCTAGCTCTGAATACCTCTAGACAGCAGTCCACATTGTCAATAACCTGTAAAAACCTGTTGCTTTATTGCCAGTGACTACTTTAAGGTCTCAAAAGTCATCTACCGACCAGAACAGAGTGAGTGCAGCGCTAGTTAGAGCAATTAATAATTCCTTCTGTAGGAGCATCAGAGTGTGCTTCCCTGAGAGACAGTAAATAGTAAAAGCTTCTGCCACTGCAACAAAATCTATCTACAGCTGAAAGTTCAGCAACCCGATAGACATACAAGTCAGCTCAGCTCTCATTTCTGCTACTTACATCCTCTACGACATTGAAAAACCTCAGATCTCACAGATTTTTAATATGGTTTTAAAATTACTAAATGGGAATTAAGCACCTACATATCTGTGTGAATCAAGACTTGGGTGTCTCACTCCCTCAGTTTTTGATCTAGATGTACACAGTACTTTGATACATGGCACTTTGATGATTTTTGCAGTGGGATCTGGCTCAGAACAGTAAAAATGAAGATGTTTCCTCACCTGCAGCTCTGGTTTTCCATTAACATAAACTGTGCTATTGTTCACCATTTCCACAATGGCAACACCCAAGTTGCACCTAATGCCGAAGGAGATGCAAAAGCCCAGACCGCTCATGATGGCAATGATGTAGCGCTTGGGCAGCCCGCAGCAGTAGCAGTCGCATGGTGCCAGCTTGTGGGTGCTTGCCTGCACAGGCCGCCCCTCTTCTGTCAGCTCTATGTGGTCCTCCTCCACATTGGTACCATCGATTTTCCTAAATGGATGAAGAAAGAGAAAATGAAAGTGTAGCTGGGCAGTTACACGCTCCAGTCAGCTGCTAAAACATCTTGTGCGAGGCGTTTGTCTCTTACTGTTATGATGAGTTAGTGCCAGGTGGGCTTTGAAAGGTCAGCATGGACTACACTTTTTCATAAACAGCCTCTGAAGTTTGTAAATCCTAGCCAGAAAGCTAGCTGGAAGAACGTTCACAGGCTATTCATGAGCATAATTATGAGAGCTAAGTTGAGCTCTGTTGTGATGAACTCTGCTGGCTGTTAGGAAAACATATCTATGAAGAAATGAATTGTAATTTTTAATTAGAGCCATTAAACAGAGTAGGTTTCAAGAAAAGGGCAAATACAGCACAAAGCATGGTTTTGATCAGCCCAAAACTCCTTGTGAATTTCTTCACACCTGTGAGACAAAAAATCAGGGCTATACTGGAGGCGAAAAGGCTCTGGCATTAGAGCCCCTGTTTAAGTTGTAAAAGAACCAGGTCCAGACTTTCTCTGCCTGAAGGGGTTTTGTTGTGGTTTGAGGCTTGGAATGGGGTCGTGACCTTCCAGCAACTGGGAGGACCCCGGGTGGGGGTGAAACCATTGTATTCCCTCCCCTTCCCACACACACTCTGATAAGAGGCAGGGAGTGGTTTCTTATTTTCACTTCTGCCTTGGAGCTCGGAGAGGAAAGTTCTCCTTTCAACTCCGTGGGACCCTGGAACCATTTCTGAGGGTTTTGTATATTTTCTCTTTTGTATATTTTCTCTTTTGTATTATTCCCCTAATCTTTGTATATAATATTTTCCTTACCTCCCTTTTTTCGTTTTCTGTTCCTTGTTGAACAATATACTTCATTTTTTTTTTTAAAGTGTCTCTCTCTTTCTCGAGGGGGGGGGGGAGAGGCGAGTACATAGTTCTGTTCCGTGTGGGTCCTGCCCTGAACCCCTTTTTACACGGACCCAGGACAGGTTTGAAGCCACATGTCTTCTCTGAAACATCCTCTCACCTTGAGGACTTAGGTTATTGCAAAGTCACCCCCTGCAGATTCTATTGCTGAATGTGGTGTCTTTTGTGTAAAATACTTAATTTTAAATGAGATCTGAAGGAGGACAGTGACTTTCTGGGCTGTTAATTCACCATTCCTCAACAGCAGATGTTGAAAGGGCTTTGCCTGAGATGAAATTTGGTGTAGCAACTGCAGTGTGGTTGGGGGGAATTGGGATAGAAGGTGTCAGGGATGCAGGCTCTTCCATTTACTCAGGACAGGAGCAAATGGTACACAGACATTTCAGCCTGTGAGAGGGTGCCCGTCAACTACAAACTGACATGGGAGTGCAGCTCCTCTGGCTTTGTGTATCCAGCCTTTCCTTTTCCTACAAGCACCCCACCTGAGAGATTCATGTTAAACAAAATGGCACTTCCATGTAATCTGGAACTGCATTTAAATAATAGTGCAATTAAAAATCAATTTAGTCTCCCAATCTTATTTGAGCTATTAGCAACCCATGCTGCAGGATCAAGGAATGTCTCTGTTAGAAAAAGTGAGGTGAGAAAGAACTGAATGTGCACTTCTGAACCAGAGCTAAATACTTCCTTTCCTAACATTAACTTCCCATGCATTTGTTTAAAATGCAGAGTATGGGTTTTATAACATGCTGAAACACTTAAGTACATGGTTATCTGTGAATACACAACTTGCCCATTAAACACTACCCACGAGTTTAAGATTTTACTAAAGGGAGGCCTGAATCAGCAACTACGCTACAAAGTCTTTAAGTTTTGACATTGTTCTGAAGCAGTGAGCTCAGGTTCCAGCTCCTTTTGTGTCTGCCATGGAGTTACTTTCACTACTATGAAAATATGAGCAGTTACTTAATCTAGAGGAAGCCCATCTTGCCATATAAAATGATGCAATGATTTCATTCACTCTTTTCTGATAAGGAGTAACTTATTTCCTTCTTTCACAAATCTGACTGAATGTATTTGAAATCTAATGCCCTTGAGTTTTCCATATGAAAATTGACTATGAAGAAATGTTGATGGAGCATACATGGATGGACTACACCCGGCTGATCTACACGGTAGATGGTTTGGTCTTTTGAGAGAACAATGTTGGTTTAATCACAGCTTTATCCAGTTACTGTAAATCTAATGTACTACCCATAATGTAATGGATAATACTCTTAACTAAAGGTTTTACAAATACAGGTAGGTAAGTATTGTTTCCTGGGGTGCTTCCTGCAGACTTAAATATATCTTTCCAATATGAATTTTCACTTTAAAATCTCATAATTCCCTGGCTTTAGAGTGACAGGCTAACTGGTACATCATTTATTATATTATTCCTTTTTACATTATATCATAAAATCTTTTAGTCTTAGCAAAAATTTTAAAAAGCGTGTTACAGTCTATCAGCTCACATTTCCACACAACACTACAATCAGAGTTTTTTGGGCCAGAAGGAAACTCCCAGGATTATTTGATTTAATCCCTTGCTCGAAGCAGTGCTAATGGTAAAGTTAGGTCATTAGCTCATTGTCAGGCTGGAGAGAAGAGTTTGCATTAAAGCAAGTTAACACAGGACATATGGTATTACTGTGGTGTTACTGAAGGTGATGGAGATCTTACGATTCACTGGCAGGGAAACAGCATTAGTTAGTGAAACAAAAGTCCAGAGAGTAATGCAGTCAGGCACTTTAAAAAGAAGACATCATATATTTCATGCTCTGTGAGCTAATAAAAGTATGTGTAAACTGGATAAAATGTTAAAAATACAGACCTCAGGAAGCAAAAAGGCAATTGAATAATTATTTTTTAGAACTGTTTTCATGTCAAGAGCATTATTAACAAATCAAAAGAAGTTGTTTAATTGCCTTCATCTAACATGATCTCAAATACTGAATTAATTCAAAGCACAATTTCTCAAATTTTTATATCATTACAAGGCTTTCAATTTATAAGAGAGACATCAGGCTTGAATTGGTGCATTATTTTGGGCAGCTGGCAAGGATTAGATGCATCATGCAAGGCCAAAACATCTGTTCTGATCTGGACATTTTGATCTGGCTGTCAATTCAGATAGGCAAGAAAACATCCTTCTGCTCCAAATTCACTGTCAAAAGTGGTGAGCCAGGACTAACACTGTTGACCAAAATTGCCTCTGCAAACAAAGGAATTGTTTTGCTATTGTAGTCAACTAACTGTTAATAAAAGCAAGTTGTGGACTTATTCATGTCCCCAAATCCACACAATATATTTCATACCCCAAAGCTTAATGTTAATCCCTCTATAGCAGAGTTGTCTTGGAGAAAACTATTTTGCAATAGCAGTCCAAAAAATGGAGCCAGGATGAAGCAATAGCAGTGCAGACATTCACAGAGCCAGTGTTCGACTTACCTTTTTGGCTTTGTTTTATTGATCAGGTATATAATAAAAGTATGACAACTCCATGAAAGGTGAGAACCATATCTTCCAATCGATCTCTGTGTTTTGGAAGTGCCACTGGATATTTTCATTTGTTGTACATCAATGATTAAGAAGAAAAGTGTTTCAGAGCCAGTGCTCTCCTCTAATTAATCTGACTGATGCAGGAGAACATTTTGCTGCATGGGAATGTTCAGTCCTTACATCAGTCTGTTCCCTTTTTCAGCAAACATATAACACTTGGCAAGTAAGAAGATACCTGTGTCTAATTTCTATGCCCAAAGGTCATAGTAACTGCAAAATTTCTTTATTGGAAAATTCCTCTGGCACATACAGAATTTTGGAAGAATGAAAGAAATTTCAAAAAGTCCTAAGAGTGATAAATAAAATCCCTAGAACACACATACATTCCACTATCTGTATTTATAGGATTTTAGCATAAGAGTTATTTCTTCAAACGATAAAGTGGGTGGACTAAAATCATACTATTTAATTTCATTTCATTAAAAACACAGAGATTCTACAATAGCAGGAAAATGTTAACACTTGCCACATGTTAGTACACATTCTAGAATGACTTTTACCAAATATTACAGCTTTTCACAGGCAGCTGCAGCACAATCAAACACAGTGTTCAAACCTCACAACACAAACCAGTATCATTCATCACATGCAACAATTACTGGTGATCCTGGCATAACTTCAGAAACCTACACACTGACTATTGAAAAATATAATTTACCCAAAACCAGATACAATCTATCTTCTAAAATCTCATTTACTCTCTAGGGATTTGCCCAGGTGATAATTTTCCACACCAAATCCTGCAACTAATGCATTGGTACAAAATCCCAGTACAAGCAGGCAAACCGTCTTAAGTTGCTCAATGCATGGCACCTCTCCAGCTGTTTTCTGCATGGTGTTTGCATGAAAATCATGGTATGTCTCAAATGTATGCACCATGGGAACGCCTCTCACAGGTGCTGCACTCCCAGCTGCACACTTTCTCCTCAGTACAGCCTCAATGCACTGAAGGGGTGGCCCTTGGGTGTTGCATCTGCACATGTGAATCGTGCCCTTGCACTAACTCCATTGTACAAGGGGCTTCACACGACTCACACATCACCCAAGTCTGGACACCCCCAACCCTGTGTCCATAATGTTGCACGATCTGTGGTGCACTGAACACTCTGTATTTGTGTGCAAAGGAAAAAAAAAAAAAATGAGAGGACAAAGCCTCTGATCCCATGCAGGTGGAGGAGCCCTGACCAGTGCAAGTCTATATCACCCAGCTTTAAGGTGCAGTTTTTAGCAGTTTAGGCTGTCTGATTCTTGAAGGGACATCTGTAGCAGCCAAAGCTACACCTATTAAGGCCCAGACTACATGCAGCAGCTCTGTGACACGGCCTATATGACTTTTCACCTTACCAGCGACATTATGGAGTTCTACACCCACTTAGTGACTTCTCTTTTCAACGATAAGACCACAGTTGCCATTAGATGGTCCAAGACTCCTGAATTCCTCAGAGTAGGCAGAACCTGAGACTTTAATTTAGTTCATTAATTTTTCTTTAACTGTACTAAGTTCACAGAAGGCCCGAAGTGTTTATGCCTGCCAAGAAGCTCTGTAGAAAAAGCTTTCTTTTCTGAGAAACTTTGAAGACTTGCAGAGCCCCAGGTCTCATATCCACTCACCCAAGCCTTGAATCCTCTAGTTTAATTTTTTTTTCCTGCCCCACTGTATGTAACTGATCAAGAACAATCCATTTTGCATTAAAAAAATATTTTATACAGAACATCTAAAACATTTTCTAAAACATTTTCTCACAAATGAAACCACTAGCAACAGCCTAAAGAAAGGATGCCTCTCAGGTCTCACCAGTTCAGTCTGCCCTGCCTTCTGGGATCCAGCTACCCTAAAATAACCTCCAGTGGGTAGATTCTTGTTTTGAAGAACCCACAAAATAATTTGAGGTTGCTACACCCAAAGATGAAAAGTATTTTTTCTACCCAGTTTGCTAGTTTTGATCCCACATCAATACACAGCAGTGAAACTACCCTTGGAGACCTCATCAGGAATGAGCATTAGTATAATTAACCACCTATAAAATGTTAGAAGAGAAATCAAAATCTTTGCTGATTTACACCATATTAAAGCAAATTGGATTGGATGAAGAGCAAAGTTGCAGCTGATACATATACACGTGTAACGTCACGTAAAAATAAAAGTGCATGCTCTAATTTGTAGGCTAAGCTATAGAGGATGAAGTCCAAAAGACACGTTTCATTCCTTAGAGGAACTTTCAAATATGACTTCATATTTCCTAAAGACTGCTCAACTTGCAGCAATTCCTACTTAGATCTGATTGCAGACATAGTAAAAGATCTTTTATTGTTTGGATTATTTACTACACTGGATAAGAACAGCACTGGTTTATGTATATTTAAAACAGAAAATAATTAAGTTCAGCAAACTTTCTTGCATCAAAACTCAGATTTTGTTTGGTTTGATTCAGTGGCAATGTTGCTGAAGCTGGATGCCAGTACTATCGAGTGTATAGGAACCAGCATGACATCTTTGATACATGAATACAGGAGGAGAGGAATCCGGACAATTTAAATAAAGTTTGCATGCCTTTCCACATAGCATAGTACTGCCACATCACATACTTACTAAATACAAACCCTAGATGCATTTGGACAAATTGGCCAGCAGAGCCCACAGCAAAGAGAATTTATGATTGAATAAATTACTTGATGTTTTAAAAGAAAAATAGAATCTCTGGAGTTGTTGTAGAATATCATAAATATAAAAAAGCTAAATGTCAGAATTAATCTGTAACACTGTAAATGAAGAAAAGTTAAGTTGAAACTGTGTGGAACACAGATACTCCAATCACATGAACTAGCGTAACTGACAACATATTAGTGCATATTAGTAACTTCTTTAAAAGTGTACATGCTTATTTTCTTGTATATACATACTGTAGTACAATACATGTAAATTATTATACATTTTCTTGTGATCAAAAGCATGTTAAGATGTACCAGGAACTATATCTTGACTCAAAATAGCATCCCCAAAACAAGGTAAAGGGACGGATATGCAAGCAAATACAATTCAATCCCTAAGAATACATTCATTTAAAATGCTGGCCTGATCCATACAAAGATTTAAAACACTTAACATCAAGCATGCCAGAAATGCCATTGAAACCTCTGGCTCTCATCTATTTTGATTACACAAATAAATATTGTCAGTGGCCATTACTAGTAGAAATAATCTTCCATTTAAATGAAAAATCTTTCCTTTTATGAAACTGGTCATTTTTTACATTATATTTTCATTTATTAAAAAAAAAAAAAAAGTCTTTCAGTTTGTTGTTTCATAAACTGTCATATTAAGACAAAAATCTCTAATAATTTTTCTCTTTTTGCTAGCAAACAGCTGCTTCTCCTTTTTTTCCTTCTAATTTGTTAGTTTCAGTAAGCACATACATACATATCTCTACTTAATACATTATTTTCTTTTACTGATTTGGAACAAGGTTTTAGAGAAAAACCCTGTAATTTAGGAACATTAAGTCTAATTTCAAGACTGGTGTCATTTGGGAGTGTTAACTCCCATTAAATCATCAGTTTTTCTCACGCAAGCTAAACCACAGAACTATCAACATTTAATTATTTAAAAGTTTTTTAATTAAAACACTTTTTCATGCTCTTTTTAATATTAGCACACTTGAAGAATAACTTATTTTCATCTTTTTTTTTTGTTTAATATAAATATTCTATCATCCATAG
Source organism: Merops nubicus (assembly GCF_000691845.1). Classification (NCBI taxonomy): domain Eukaryota; kingdom Metazoa; phylum Chordata; class Aves; order Coraciiformes; family Meropidae; genus Merops; species Merops nubicus. The sequence continues at coordinate 45,528 of NW_008630490.1, forward strand.
TCATATGCCGTTGTAACAGTGATCCTCTTAGATCTGTCTTGCAGCAAGGTGTCTCTCACTATTTGAACTCAGATACTAATTTTGCGACTCTAAATTCTGGTATATGTTTATACATTTTTCTGTACTCCATTTCTCTTTAATCAATTAAACCAATGGACCTGTCTGGGAATTTTCTGTTGGATTTTACCTTCTCAGATTCCCCAGCGAGTCACTAACGATGTTCTTCACCTCTTCCTTCCCTGGATTAAAAAATCTTTCCTTCAGTGAACTGAACCCTTTGAAAGGCATTTTGTCTTTCACCTTCAGTAAATCCCTGATGTTAAGAAGCATTCACTTCTGCTGTCATATTTCCCGATGCCAGACTCAGGATCTGCTGCCGGTCCCCTCAGTGACCTCCGCAATAACAACCAGTTGCTCAAGAAAGGATCATGGAAGAAAGAAAAATAGAAAGAAAGAAGTCAAAATCAAAACAGAACTTCCAAAGCCAGAAAGTCAGTCGGGAAGATCTCTGGAGCAAAACCCCCTTGGAAGCTCTCAGGGACCAGTTGGCACACTCCCAGCAGCTCTGCCGTGCATTCGTGCAGGGTCAGACACCTGTATGGGGACAGCTGGTGAGCTGGAGGTGCTGCCAGGGGCCCGGCTCCCTGGGCACGATGCTGCTGCCTGCTCCACAGGGGAACCTCAGGCTGGCTCGCTGGGGCTCATCCTCCCTCCCTCCCTTGCCTGCTTCTTTCACACTGAGATGCGGTGCAAGGTGGTGCTATAGTAACGGACACAATGCCTGTCCTCAAGCCACTCCAGTTCATTAATGAGACCTCAGAGATGTCAAAGGCAAGAAGTTTATTAAACATTTACAAGTCCTTTTTGCAGGGAGAAAAATTATGGCAAGCTACTATTCCCCTTCACTATGCACCTTTTGTCCAGATGAGCCCCTCTACCTTAATGCACCTGCCGGTTTGAACCCAGAGCCACCTTTCCCAGTCTGATCGTTTGTTACCTTTGTTCCTGGGCCCCTGGGCAGACAGACACAGAGATGCATCAGTGTAATGCTGTTTATATAAGCAATGAAAGACTGGCTACAAATTAAATGCATTGCATTTTTGAAACACAGAGTGGCTGAAAGAGGTGAACCTGTCCAATTGAACATGACTTCATGACGACAACACGCTTTTCCTAGCATAGCACTTTTTATGAAAACACTTGGGAAAATGCAGCCTGTCAGCATGCTCGTCAAGCTTGCACGTTGGTTGGAGTCAAACAAAAAAATTCTGCTTTTGGCAGTGTCTCAGTTATTTGGTTTGGGTTATGAATGACAAATAGAAAAAATAAGCAGAAACCTTCCGGGTTCCTAGAAAAATGGAGAGCTTTGCATTTGCCACATTCCACTTACTCTCCCAAGGCAAGTTAAATTAAGAGCCTGTCAGTGCCTTGTCAGGCCACCAGCAGGAGAAGAATTGGTTTCCCCTGGAAGCCCCTGGCTGCCAGTTGCTGCATGAAAGTCAGGTGGACAGGCAGCTACCCACCTACAAACCCTGGCTCCTGCTCTGCCACTGGTTGCCTAGTGCCCCTGAGCAAGCTGCTGTGGCTCTGGTCCCCCCCTCCTGCCCTATGCTTGTCATTATCCTTCCAGGCACAGGGACCATTCTTTTCCCCTTATCTTCTGTTCAGAGTGTGGTCTAGCCAGACTCTACAGAGACGGAGAGAAGGAAAAAAAACAGAAAAAAAAAAAAAAAATTCCTCCAGAGAAACAACCCGGATCTGAGTTGTTTTCATTTATGGACTTCTCATTTGGGTGTTTGAACTGACTGAGTAGGACTGAGTGGATTGCAAATCCGGACCAAGGGCTGGGCAAGGACTTTCCACCTCTCCATTTCTCTCCTGATTCCTTGCATGGGCCACCAGTCTCTGGGCTTTAGATGCCTCCATAATACAAATACAAAATGTATAGGCTATCCCAGCACTACTATGAGGAAGAGAATATTGGAAAAGTCACTTCCTCATGCTTTGAGGAGGCAGGTAAGCAGACTGCACTGAAATCCTTTATTCCTAGTATAAACGTGAGGAGAGAAAGGGGAGAAAGCAGTATGTGGGAGCTCAGGAAGTTTTGCTTGGCTGGAGTCTCTTTTGTTACAGAACTGGTTACTGTTTCTTTCTGCCCTTTGAATAATTCATGTGCTGTAGAATAGCGCTGGAAAACTCCAGGCTCAGCACAGCTAACTCCTGCATTTGTCCTAGCAGACAGTATTCCCATGGTGAACAGTAAGCTCAGCTAGAGCTGTGGAGCCAGCCAACTCCCAGCACTACCCACCTGTATACCTGTAGCAGGGCTTCTCTGGGTGTTTTTCCTCTCTAGTTGGGTTGTATCACAACTGCTTTCACTCCCAACTGAAGGACTGCCTGGTAAACCCTCCCTGCAGCATGTCTTGCTGCCCTGAGAACAGCTGCCCTTACTCTTCCCCACATTGCTCAAGCCTAAGTGTGGCCATCTCCACAGCTGAGCAAGAGCTCCAATCTGGAAATGGTGCAAATTCCAGTGCAAGGAATTCATCTTGGAACACTGGGGCTCAGGTTGGAAAGTGGTGTTCAAAACTCAGCTCTGCCAGCAGCTGTGGAACAGATGTTTTTAGTTTGCCTTTCTGAAGTTCTGGACCTGCTTCAGTTAGAGAGAAAAGAGCAGACACAAGAAAGGAGCTATGCTCAAAATTTAATGCTTTGTCTGCTTACTCACACATTCTCTAATTGCATTTAGCTGGGAAGTCTTAAGTCTGTCCTTCATACATATGGGAATGCTTCAGCAGAGAAAAAGGAAATGTTTTGCAAAATTAAAACTATGCCTGGCTCATACAGCTTGTAGCTACCACTGAAACTTCAGACTTATGTCCCCAAAGACCTCAAGTGAGGCTGTATTAAAATTTTATTGTAGAGCAAATATGGACATAAAACCAGCATGCAGACAGCCACTGCTGTGGGTTCGTATACTGTCATTATCTTGGCTGCTCAAGAATAAAACGAGTTGTAAGAAAACTTGGAAACTGGTCAGGTGCACACACAGGAGAGCTACCATTCTAACGATAGCTGTGCCTTGCAGACATGGGGATAGATTCTGGCTTGTGGCATCCCCTAAGGAAAAATAAGCACAAAAATGTCAGAACTAGCAATAAACATAACTCTCACTTGGAAGAATAGTTTCTATAGGTGCAAATAAATGTACACAGTTATTTCTTGTGTTGAAAAGCCTGGAAAAAAAATCATCTTTATGCTACTCCTGCTGTTGATTCCTCAAAATAATGGTTGGGGTAAAGTCTTTGCCACATTTAAAGGGAGAATTTTGCTACTGGTTTCAGTGCAGACTGGATAGCATACACATTTCACATGTAGGTGTCATTCAGACTGAGTGCTTCTGTTAATGACAATTCCTGATACAGACTTGCAAGCAGCCACTTCTCCCAGTGTTTGTAAAACACAAAATTTTGAACTCTTTACAAAAATTTAATCATCACAGTCACTCATACCTTGACACTAACATCGCAGGAAAGCAAATTTAACCTTTTGGTGTCTCTGCTAAATTAACATAGAGATGTTTCATTTCATGCTCTGTGGTCAGCCTTAATAATAACTAAAGGTTCTGGGGTCCTCCAGTGGAAACATGCAAAAGTGCAAAGCATTGTCATAGTCTGGGCAGTCGAGATCAGACTTGAATAACCTCCTTAGTTCCTAATCAGTTTCTTTTCACTTCGAGGCCATGTGATCATATCCCTGATGCTTGTGAGCTACTTGTTGGATCACGGTTTGCCTTTGTTTTTCCTTTGGAAGAACTTTCCTTTGGTAAAGTGAGTTACCTATCTGTGGCTCTGGGCTTCCCAGGTAACTTTGTGGTTTAGCTCTTACCAACAGCTCAAAGCCTGGAAAATCCTGAGTGCCTATCTCCCTAACTTCAGATTTCTTAAAACTAAATTGAATACTTCAATATTTCAAAATTAAGACTCTTTGGAAGTTTTAAATACCTACTTTTTCTTCCCAATGGAGCAGAGTAATCACAGAACCATTTTGGTTGGAAGAGACCTTTAAGATCATCAAGACCAACCATTAACCTAGCACTGCCAGGTTACTGATAAACTATGTTTAAACTATGTGTAAAAATGTTCTAAACTCTGTCCCTAAGCAATGAAGTAGAAGCCATGAATACTGGTTTCATCTGCACATAGGCCATATGACTGGCAGATTTTGATGCCTACAGCAGTGTGAGTTTGACAATGCTTTTTCCCACAGAAAAAGTTGTAAAAGTTATTTTCCTTTGTAAAAGTTCAATGTCATGCAAGTAGTTGTCTGGTAGATTTGTTGGTATCTTGTCAAGTGTACACTACCCTACTCATTTTTTTTTTTAAATGTAGCAGCTCAGGATCCTAGAAATTTTTACTCCTGTAAAAAGGACTGAAATTGGCTCAAAGTTAAGAGGACACAGATGAAGACACAGGATGATCATGTGTTTTGTACCAGTAAGGCACAAAGCTAAAATTACATTTGCGGTCACAGGAAATCACCAGATTATATCTTAGAAAGCATGAGAATTATTCCCTAAATGGGTTTATTCCAACTTTTTCCTTTCTGCAGTTTCAGTCACTTGAAGCTGAATTTGTCACTTCACCTCAGGAGTCAGTGCATTACATAAGGCAAATAAAAATCATCCAGTAGGAGAAAAGAGCTGCAATACTGCATTTCTCCTGACACAGAGACATAGCACTTGGGGAACAAAAATGCTCACATGGTTCTTGCTGGTCATCTTCTTCAGCAGAGGGGATTGCAGCAGCCTTAGCTTTCTCCTGAAACCCATTATTTCCAAAGAAAAAACATCAACCATGGTTTTCATATGAGTCTCATTTTTTGTTACTTTTCCAACAGAAATCACAAATGTAGATACAGTGAATAAAAGAAAAAAAGAAGTATCCAGGCACAATAAAAGGAACACTAGTTTAGACATGTCACAGAAGTGGCCATGTAAAGGTTGAGTGAAGATTATTTAATTCATCGTGAAACTGAGTGTCAAGCCAAGTTTAAAAGCTACCATAAGCATTAATAGGTTTCAAATCACAAATCTTACCACTGTATATTTGCTTGCTGAAGTCTGTGTCAACTACGTGCTCCCTGGAAACACGGTATTACCAGCATCAGGGTATGAGTTCAGGATTCCAGGGGTGAGACAAGGTTACTAGGTGAGTTTCTACATTACCTTCTCAGAGGAGTTTTTTTCAGCCTTTACATGTGCAAAGGTCTACTCAGATGACATCAGATATGAAACCATGTCTCCCTTTGTATTTGTATAATGCCTTGTGTATGGGAGACCCCCTTTCTTTCTATTGGCATCTGTAAGTCACTGTAACACTGCATAAAAGAAGGAATTCAGCCTTCAACATCTATAGCACCTGATGTCAATGATAAAAGGGGTGACCTAGGATCTCATGTTATACAAGGGTTTGGATTAAATGATCAAAATGGTCCTTCAGCTTTTGAAATCTATGGCTTTACACCAGCTGCACTTTTTCTCCATATGTGAAGATGGATTCAAAGACTTCAGGATTCTGATTTCTATTTCATCACATATGAGAACTGAGTCTTTTCCTGCCATGTCAAAATGCTTTGTGTTGAGTCAACTCAAATCACATTTTAAACAATATGTTTCTTTTCCTGATCTTTGTGGCAAAACCAGCATTAATTTCAAATGGTAAATCTTTAATTGCTAGTTTCTGCTTCCTGATCAGGTAGCTGATAGGAAAGAACTTTGATCACAGTTGGACAAGAAATAAAAATGGAAATTAGAATTCTTTCTATATAGTTTTCCTTACTGGAAAATGCTAATTAAATGGTCATTTATTATACCTTACACAGTAAGCAGGAGGGGTTTTTAAAGCATTTATGTGGGGAAAGATATTATACAAAGTACATCTATTTCCCCTCAAAAGGACAGAGGTTCCATACTATTGCACTAACCACTACAGTTGTATTTAGTGCTAGAGAACATTTTTTTTTTTCAATGTCATGCAAGTAAATATGTTAAGTAAGATGACCTTCAGTAGAAGCCCTCTTTAGAGTAAAAAAAAAAAAAAAAAAGCTCCATATAGAGAGCAAATAACCACTGTGTAAAATGCAGTTTTCTAAGTCTGCCATTTTGTGGCTAACTTTGCAGTCACTCTTCACTGCTCTCCCAAAAGTGAATAGGTCTACATGCTGAGGAAAGGTGACAATACACCTTCCATGAAAAAAAAAAAAGAAAGAAAAGAAAAAGAAAGGAAAAAATTAAAGCTGGTTTATTAAATGCAATGATTTTTGTTGCATACAGGAATACTCCAGACTATTAAAAAATATATCCTTTTTTATTTTCACAAAGCAGTGTAAGGAAAGCCTTGTAGCTGGATGAGAACATTTCTACAATGTCTGCAACTTATTTGAAAGTTGCTTGGGTTATAGTGACACCTTATGGTAGTTTTATTATATTTTACAGATCATTCTGAAAGTTAAGGAGTATTAGAGCTTTTTTGCAGCCTGGTGTTATCAGCAAGGAATTGCTTTGATGTTTTTAGAAATCTTTTTCACAGATTCACAGAATGTTAGGGGTTGGAAGGGACCTCAAAAGATCACCTAGTCCAACTCACCAGAGAAAGATCACCTAGAGTACCTCACCCAGGAACACATCTAGGCAGGCCTTGAAAGTCTCCAGAGATGGCGACTCCACCCTGCGCCAGGCAGCCCGTTCCAGTGCTCTGGTACT
>NW_008630491.1:0-10676 GCF_000691845.1 Merops nubicus
TGCTGGGCGATACAAAGGGCCGGCTCTCCAGCCTACCCTTTTTCCCAAATGATTTCTTCTACTACGTGGTTTGTTGGTTTTTTTTTTTTACTTACTGGAAACGCCTTTTATCTTTTAATGAGTAAAAAGGCCGCCCAGAGCCGCAGCAGTCGCCTGCACGATGCTCTCCGCGGTTCGGGGCAGGACACGGGCTTTGAGCTGTGGAGTAACTACAAAATTTATTCACTGTAAACATTGCACAACTTCTGTCCTCGGTTCCCAGGATTAAAATATAACTCGTTTTCTCGGTTTTATAGGGCTTGCTTGCTAGCAATTATACTACTGCTCAAGCTCAAGATGCAGATTTGTCTGAAATATGTACGATTTTAGGAATGTAAGAGGAGAAAAAAATGCTTGCTTTGTTGCTGTGTAGCTGGAACTTTCCTCAGAAATGGCCATATTTTATCCCTTTATGATTTTTTTTTTCCTCTATCTCTGGCAAAGGGAAAATACTTTTATGTTGCAGGTAACTTTTACGTCAAAGGTTCAACTTTGAATTCGCAGCAGTTGGTCTGACTCGAGGCAGTTAAAGGAACACTTGAAATTAAATTTAAATTTATATCGTTTGTTGGCGGAGAACTCCTGCAGTTACGGAGAAAAATATCAAGATTAAGCTGGTCATTGCTATATATGAAAAGCAGTTTCATACATTAACATTATGGTTCTTTTCTTTAAAAAAATAAGGAGGATTCTCTAGCCAGTGCTTTCTATAGCTGCATCTCTCTATCCTTTCATTTCCCTTTCCCTGAAAACGTCACTTAGCAGAGGAGAAACCACAAATTCAAGTGCACTGGGATTGCCACACACAGAATAGAGGAACAGCTGCTGAAAAGGGACTTTCTGAGAATAACAAACCACCTGCACTGAGAAATTTTTCTTCTCTCACAAGCAGCTCGGTGTCTGTCGGGTGCGTCTGTAACCCACCGCTGGTCTGCTCCTGGCTGGCAGCCCTGGGGTTTTACAAGGCTAATATTTATTTACAGACTTACACTGTGGGTTGGGGTTTTTTTTTTGAGTTTTTTTGTTTCTTTTTTCTCTCTGAAAAGGAGGTAGTGAAAAATCTCCATCTGAATGAATTGAGCTGTTTTAAGTTTCTTCATGATTTGAGTTGTCTGTAACGTAAAGAGCGCCTGGAGTTGATTGGTGCCTTTCAGGCCGTCCTCTCCCTTCTTGTGGAGGAGTGTGTTGGGGTGTGGGCTGGAGGATGGGGAGAATGGCTCGCTTGGGCTGCAGCTCCAGCTGAAGGAGGTGGTCCTGCATGTGGGACGAGGGCTGCAGCCTCTTCTGCTTCTCATCCCTGGAGTGAAAACCGTAGCGCTCGCCGTCCTTTCATGTTACTGCTCCAAGAACCTGCCAAATGGAAGGGAAGATACTGCTATCTTTTATCCTGGCAGCATGTCAGAAAGAGGAACATCACCTCCAGGAGAAGAGGAGGAGTTTGCTCGCTCCAAATCTCTCTCCTGGTCAGGGTGGGGATGAGGGAGTCGGGGAGCATCAGGGCTCCTGCTCAGGGTGCTGCTGCTCTGCAGACCAAAAGCAAAGCAATGATTTTTCAAAGGCTTTGAAACCAGAGAAGGCCCAGTTACACTTTTGACTTGGAAGAGATGCGTATCATTTTTGGGGAGGTGGAGGTACCAAAATAAACTGGCCAAAGGTTCAGTGTGAAAACAGAATGAATGTAGCGTTAGATACTGAATTCCTGCTAGGGTGACAGTTGCAGCAGGTATATGAGGAAATCCCAAGTTGCCCTGCAGAGCTGGAAAAGCAGGATATGGTGGTTTATTATGTTTCTTAACCTTGATCACAGCAAGTTTCAAACGCTCTCTTTCCCCTTGCTGTTGAATCTGGCCTGTGGGTACAGATTCTTGTACGGCAAAGCTATTTCACTAGATTTAATCTCCAAGGAGCGTGCCAGAAAAACAGCCTTGGGGAAATGGCAATCTGCTGGCTTCCTTGTCTGTAAAACGGGAATAGCGAGGCGTAACTCCTTTCTGGAGAGTGTTTTGGAGGGACCAGTGAAAAGTGCTGAGTGCCACGGGTCGAATCCTTCGGCCAAAAAGAGACATGGCAGGGGTGGTAGCGAGGCTTGCCCAGGCTCCCGTGGCAGGTCAGCAGCGATGCCAGGAATAGACCCAGTATCTCTCATTTCTGCTCGAGCATCCCTGGCTGCTGCCTGTGGGCACGGGCCAAAAAGAGCAGCAGTGCTGGTGTCACCCAAGGTTGCACGATCCTGTCCTGGGTGCCTTTTCAAGGGCTGCCCCGTGGTGCCAGAGGGACAGGTTGTCTGACAAGGGTCCACAAAGAGCTGGATTGAAGCCACTTACTCATTTCATGCTGGTTTCTGTGCAGCCCTTGTGTGGTAAGGACTTTGTAGATGCTGCTCACTTGGGCTGAATTTTTAAGCAGTCACCTGGAGATGAAAGGCTCTCGATCCCATTACCACTCCCCCCATGCCATCCTCTGCCCTCTGTTTGAAGAGATTCTGAACCCCAGATCTGTTTTATTCCCATGCAAGGCTTTGCTGTCGGACTCTGCAGAGATTCCAGCGTGTCCCGTGGCACCAGGGGAGTGTAATCTTGTTACATTTGAATTTATTTCATGCTGCGTTTACGTGTGTGAAGAATGGCCTGGTAAAATTAGGGACTGTGGAAGGTGTGAGACAGCGTGTTTGTTCAGATGCTGACGGTGGGAAAACATGTGTTAGAAGCTCTCTTTGAAGGAGTAGCTGCCCTTCCAGAACTGTTTTGTAGGAGTAATAAGTGTTGTGGTAGGTGAAACCTGAATCAGGAGGCACCTGGGAGCTGTGAACGTGCACGGGCTGATGCAAAGATGGAGATCTACCAACCCGAACCCTACACCACCTTTATTTTTCCATGCCTCTTATGTCATTTCTGAAGTGACTGCTGCCTTAATTTTGCATGAGCTTATGTGTGCTTGGATGAGTTTGGGTTTTTGAAGAAGCTGTTCTGCCCTTCCTTTCTATTTACAGGTGACTCTTAGGGGTTTGTAAGGCTGTGTTTCAATTTCTCTGTGTGCTGGTAAGTGCTCTCGTTAGCACTTAGGAAATCCGTTGCAAAAATTCTTTATGAAAATCTCTGCGGAGGCAGATTTGATTCATGTGAGGAAGCCCTGTGGTGCTCAGCTCCCAAGCCACAGGGACGTGGTTTAGTGGTGAGCTGGTGGTGCTGGATTAGCAGTTGCACTTGATCTTGAAGGTCTCTTCCAGCCAGGACGATTCTGTGACTTACCTGCTGATTTTGACTTGCTATCTATTTATGACAAGGCAGGAAGCAGCGGCTGGCAGCGGAGGGAATTGAGGCCAGCCTCCTGTTTATGGTAATTCTTAAAGAGTTCATTTGGGTGTAATGCCTTTTTTTACAGTTGGTTCTCTACTACAAACAGGTTTTCTGATAATGGCACCTGTGCCGTTCAGATGGGATCATTACTATAATAGCAGCAAGTATTGTTATGGAATCGGTGCGTGGAATTTATGTAGGATCGTTATAATGACAGAGGTAATACCATAAATAAAATGATGCTGTAGCAGCAGCACTAAACCCGGGTGTGATGGGGAAAGTGACAGTTCAGATTTCCCCCAAGCCTTGGCACCTTTGGCAGATTTGTCACATCGGGTCCCTGCGGGTGGAGTAGCGAGGTGGGCATGTGGGTGGCTGGGGAGGGACAGGACAGGACAGGACAACCCCTGTCCTGTCCCCAAGCTGTGGGAGGGAGGAGGGAGAGATGCTCGTCCTGTGGCACCCCAACAAACCCAGGAAACCACTCGCTGGAGCCATCCCAAACCCAGCCGGGGAGATGGTCGCGATGGGTCAGTTGTAGAACGGGGCGTTGCTCTCCCTGGGTTGTGCTCTGGGCCGGGCTTTGTCCACGCAGGGTTTTGGGGTGGGTTTCAGGCAGAGCTTTGGCTCACACAGCCTGTCCCTGCCGGCACGTCCCGGCTCCCGTTCCGCTGGGGGAAATGTGGGAACGCTGGAAATGGCGTTTGTGAGGTCAGGGAGGGGGTTGAGAGTGGGAACTGCCCGGTGGGACTTGCTGGAGGAGGCTGATGGAAATAACATGCCCTAATACCGGCAGCAATAGGACCAACCCCCCGCCCCGAGCAGAAGGAAAAGGGAAGAAACGGTGAAAAAGCAGCAGGTTTGAGAAGGGGCTGAGGGTGGGGGGTGGCGATTCTCGCCCCCTCCGCCTCCCTTTCTGTGAGCAAATCCCTGGAGATGGGTGTGTTGTCTTAAAGGCCGGTCTTGCGGTGGGGTTTAGCAACTGCAGATAATCCAGATGGCTAATCTGGAGCGTGGTTTGGCTAGCAAAATCCTCCTGGCAGGGGATGAGGAGGATGCCGGGAAGAGGTTTGCAACAGTCGTATTTAAACAAAGTCGTTGCTAATGCTGCTTCAGCTGTCGTGTGGACGGAGCACAGATGTCTTGCTTGGGGTTTGATATTTATTTTTTTTTTAAATAAAATCCCTTTTATTTTCCATCAGTGACCCCTGGTTTAAATCCCTGATCCAGGAGGGGGAATTGTAGCCCCTCGGCAGGCTCAGATGTGGTTTGAGGTCCGTCCCTGTGTCCCCCGTGAGGGCTGTAGCCCCTCTCCTGGTGCTGGTGCCCGGCAGCAGGAGGACACTGCCTTGTGTGGGAGAAGCTGTTGAGCTTTGAACTCGATTTTTTGCCCAGGGGCCCCATCGGGACAGGGGTGATGGGGCGACTGCTTTTTGATGCTCGACCTGCCTTTGTCAGTGGACATCTGGTGCCAGGATTGCTGCTGTCTGGCTGGGGGTGGGCTGCAAGGCCAGGGAATTTGATGGATTAGTGTGGTTGGAGGGCTGGGGGAGGGGACGGGTAGGGTTTCAGCTCTTGCTGCAGGTAGAGAGAGAATTTGGGGATTAGGGGCACTTTCCTGCAAGCTGCAAAGGGGGGCAGGATTCAGAGAGGGGAAAAAGTTGGGAAGAAAATAGTCTTTGCAGTTTTCCCAAAGAGGTGAAGTTTGTTTGGGGTGTGAGGCAGCACAAGTGAACGTGTGTGCCTCCCGAGCAGGGGATGAACACAATCCATGGCAAATCTGCTCTGTCCCCCCAGCTTTGTAACCCTTGGGGATCCTGCTCGCTTGTGCCTGGCCTCAGGGTCACTCGGTTCAGTCCCTGCTGCTTCCTCGGGATTCAATAACCTCCTTCTCTCCCCAGAGATCGGCTTAAATTAAAACTTTATCCTTTGCTTGAGGAAGCAGGCAGCAGCCTCCCCCCTGCTCTGTTACAGGATCTGGGTAGTTTGCACGGCCCTGTCCATCCGTCCTTCCCGTGGTCACCAGATGGGCTGCACAGGGCACCAGAAGCTTTGGAACTGCTGGAGCGGGAGGGAGGGGGATGTGGGACATCTTCTGCCCCTGATCTCCTTGAGTGAAGAAGCAGGAAAGAAAATCCTGATTTTTAAAAGCTTCCCCTGAGGGTAGATATTTCAATACTGGCTTGGAAAGGGGAAAATAGCTATTTTTCCTGGGGTAGGACCAGCCTCCTGGGGATATTGCCAGGATGCATCACCAGGTCTGTTCCTGGAGCTCTCTGTGCTGGCCAGTGCCCACGTGTGGGTAGAAATACCCTGTCCCTTATCTGCCTGCAAGAACAGGAGGGTTTGCATAGTGGTGAGGGCCACCAGGAACCCCCAAAACGGGGACCTGGAGGAGTACCCACAGTGAAATGTGGGTAGAAATACTCTGTCCCTTATCTGCCTGCAAGAGCAGGAGGGTTTGCATAGTGGTGAGGGACACCAGGAATTCCCAAAACAGGGACCTGGAGGAGTACCCACAGTGAAATCCCATCTCCGGCCCATGCGGAGCTTGAGGATCAAACCCATGTGTAAAAACCTGGAAGATTTAACATCTCCTTCCTTCGCCTCCTGGAAACGCTGCTGCGGGGAGGTGTCTCCGGCCCGTGCGGAGCTTGAGGATCAAATCCACATGTAAAAACCTCCTGGAAGATTTAACATCTCCTTCCTTTGCCTCCTGGAAACGCTGCTGCGGGGAGGTCGGCTCTGCAGGAGGCACGTTTGGGCCTTGGACTCGTGTTTTGGGGCTACGTGTGCTCACACGTGTCGTGAACGTTGGGTTTGTTCTGGGGGGGACGGGACGTGCGGCCGCCCCGCACGAAGCTCCAGCCGTGAGCCACGTGTGGCAGGGAAACAGCCCCAGCCACGCAGGCAGCTCCGTGCCTGGGCTGGGAAATGAGTCCTTGGGGGTGACTTCCCCCCCTCCCCCCAGTTTCCAGCAGAATTTTAGAAAATTGGAGGGGGGGAGGAGCAGGAAATCCATATGCAAAGAAAAATCTGAGACTGGGGTGAGGGAGATCCTGCACAACGTGAGGGGCGTTGGAGGGTCTGGATGGGGGGATGTTTTCTTTCCTTGGGTTGCTGTAGCCATGCCAGTTGAACTGCCTTTTGAATTTTAATTTCTCCTCGGTGTTGAACAAAGTGGTGGCTAAAGGCTGTGGCAATGCAGCAGCTCGTGTCTGCGAGGTTTCTGATGCTGGAAAGCCTTAAAATGCTGCTCTGAAAAGAGGAAAACGAAAAATAGGGGATAAAATTACAACCTCCCTCCTGAAAACGTGTTTATGTGAACCTCAGGAGTGAAAGGCAGAAGGATTTTGGGGAGGGGGAGAGGAGGGCAGAACTGCCTATAAAAATGAGGCAGGGAAGTGGACAGCTGTGTTGTGCTGTGAAACGGGAGCTGCTCCCATTCAAAGGGTTGTTTCACTAACCGAGACCTGGCGTTTGTGCTGGGGCTGAAGACTGCAGCCCCAAACCTGCAGAAGCTCAGGCTGCTCCAGGCTTCCCAAAGGGGGTGATTCATGCTGGGGATGGGCCCTGGTTGCTGGGAAGGCTCCTGTCTCCCCAGCCCCTGTGTTGCAGGATCCTGCAGGTCCTGTTCTCCTTGGAGTGCTTTCATGCCATCCATGCCGGCTACTTAATGCACCGAGTATGCATCAGGGAGTGAAAAATTGGTTGTTTGCCACCTTTTCCTGTGAGGACAGGCTGGGAGAGCTGGGGCTGTTCAGCCTGGAGGAGAGGAGGCCCCGGGGGGACCTTACAGTGACCTTTCAGTACCTGAGAGGGGCCTACAAGAAAGCAGGGGAGGGTCTGTTCACAAGGGTTTGGAGGGACAGGTTGAGGGGTAGTGGCTTTGAGCTAGAAAACAGCAGATTTAGGTTAGATGTTAGGAAAATGTTATTAAATATGAGGGTGACAGATCACTGGAATAGGTTGCCCAGAGAGGTGGTGGAGGCCCCATCCCTGGAGACATTCAGGGTCAGGCTGGATGAGGCTCTGAGCAGCTTGACCTAGTTGGAGACGTCCCTGCTTATGGCAGGGAGGTTGGACTAGATGACCTTTGGAGGTCCCTTCCAGCCCATTACATTCTATGATTCTGTGATTTCTCCAACATCAATGGACTTGATGTCTTGGGTGGTACAGGATGCCATAGACTGAGATCACCAGCCTGATCTCATCCTGCTTCAGGTCCTCTGCCAAGTGGTGGTGGCTTGGAGCTAAGAGAGCTTCACCCAGACAGGTAACTCCTCTGAAGCGTCTGCTTTAGGGTGCTGCCAGCCACGGCGTGCTGGACTGGATGCATCGCCCTTGCCTCCAGCCTGACGTGTTTGATGGCTGCAGTGCTGCCTTCCTGGAAGGGAAGGAATTGTAGTCCATTACCAGGAGTCCATTTCTCTTCCTGAAGGTGGAGCATCCCGTGAAGCACCAAGTGCTGCTCCCTGAGCACACCCGCTTCCTCGCAGCCAGCCTGGCTCCTGTGCCATGAAACACTCGCTTGACAGCACGTTCCAGAGCAATATCCTGAGATGAGTGATGGGCCCGTGCTGCGCTTTATGCACTGCCCTGAGAGGTGGGAACGTGTAAATCGCACCATCCAAATGATTTAGCCCCAGGTAGAGCTGTGATTCAAAATGAATTTCTAGCCCTGCTTCTCCCTCGCGCCGGCGCTGGAGTAACCGCTCGCTAGAAAGCAGCAGAAAATTGCAGCAGCCCGTGTGCTGGGGAGGTTGTGGGGGGCTGGGGGACACTGGACCCTCCTCTGTCCCTGCAGCCGTGGTCTCCACGTGCCAGCACAGGGCTGCAGGGGGTGGGGTTGGTACCGACCCCTCTCTGTCTCCGGGCGACTCACCCAAATCCGTGTCCGTGCCGAAGCGGGGAGCTGCACGAGATGCAGTTTCCATGAGGCTTAGCAGGGAAGATGAGTGACATGTTAAAAGTGGCTTTAGGTTTTATGCAAAGCCAATGATGCTTAAGCCAGCTGGTGGATTTTTAGGGTTTTCAGCAAGTTTCATTGGATGATAAATTCCTTTGGAAAGTGTCTCGGGTCCAATGTGAAATTTTGGTGGAGATGAAGGCGATGGGAGTTGCAGGAGGCTTGTGTGGTGCTTCATGTCTTGTGGCCCCTTTGGGGTGTTGATGGTGTTCCTCCTGCTTGGAGGTAAAAATGGCAAAATTGTGAGAAAGACCTGGTTTTCTTTGTGGCCATGAGTGAACATAAATCTGAAAACATTTGGGGATTTTTTTTTTTTTAAAGATTAGTTTTGCTTCTTGGCTGGTCCCCTGGTTTAAATCTGCTGGAATAGCTTTGGAAATGCAAGTTTCAGGAAATATATAGAAAAGGTGAAGCGTGGACACCACTCTGCTGTTTTCCTTGCAATTTGTAGAGATCTTTTCTTGCCTCACTGCTCTCCTGGAGTTGTCTGGTGCTCAGGAGGTGGTTATTTCTCAAAATATAAAGGTGAGAGGTGTGGGAGAAGGGATGATCCCCAAAGACTCAATCACTGAGGCTTCAGCTGTCCTCCTACAGCAAACCTGACGTGGGTGCTTTCATCTCAAGGAAGTTTTAAATCTTACCTGTATTAATTTCACTGTTTTGAACTCCAGAAAGGAAAATACACCTGTAATTTCTAGAGAAAAACACACATTTGCTGTTCTTTGCCTGGTACAAAGCGTGGTTTTGTGGCTAGCCAAATAAAATTCTTGGTTCGAAGTGTTTCAGCAATGTGTTAAAGTTTATGGAGCGTTTAACAAACTTTTTTAGTGTGCAATAGCTTATACTGTCAGCAAACAGCCAAGTGTCACATCAAAGCTGTAGTCTTTTCTCACTTAATGGCACAATGTTTAGTGCTTTTTCAGTTTATCTGGGGTTGGCTTTTCAGCGAGCAGCTCAGCACAGCTAACTTACGGTTACACCTCAAGCAGGTGCTCGCACAGGGAGTGTCCTAGAGCTTGGGGTTGTCATTTCTACTAAATCTGAACTAAATAGGTGTAAAAACTTGATAACAAGGGCCAGAGAATGCGTCATAAACGGTCTTATTTACTTCCTTGTGGATTTAATTGTGGTAATGCATAGACACAGAGTTATGTCCACACGCAAGAGCTATTCAGTAGCGAAGGGTTTGCACAAGATGATAAATAATGAAACCTGAGCAGTACCAAGGGCTCCCTGCAGCATCCCCCATCATATCCCTGCTGAAAGAGGGAAGTCTCCTCTCCCGTGTGGGTTACACACGGGTGGGATTGTTGAACTTCAGCCCTTCCTGAGAGGTTGGGTTACACGGCACGGGGGGTGAGTTTTTTCATCACACCGCCTGCGTTTCACTCTTGGTTTGCTTTGGAAATTTCCTGTCGAGGGGAAGGCAGCGTTCAAATGTCTTATTAATGTTGATGGGATGTGTCATCGGCAGCAGCCAGTGAGTTGGTAGATGAGAGAGCCGTGTAAACAAATTTGAAACCAAAATAATCTGACTGTGTATTATTAAAAAAAAAACAAGCCAATATGCAGCAGTATAATAGGAGGAAATTCCATTTTGAGTTTCTAACGACAAGCCCTTCGCACGTTCCTCCCGTGATTTATATAATTGCCCAATCGCTTTGATGGCTTGATGGAATTATAGCTCTGCATTACACGATGGATAATCAATCAAAATAAAGTGTGTTTACCCCTCTGCTGCAGCGTGTGTATGAAACAGCTCCGTTACGGAGGGGATTGCTCCTGAACGCTGGTATTCGTGCTGAGTTTCGGGTGTGATTTTAAGATCTGATACCGGCATGAACCTGACCTCACCTTGTAGGCTTCAAAATCCTGCTGGCTTAAGCAGGGGCTGTAATAACTTGCTCTTTCTGTGGTGCGTGTAGGAACATTTCTGCCTAAATATGCAGTGGGCTTGTTTGTTTAAATATCATAGAAAATAAAACCGCAGCAAGGAGGGGAAAGGTGCCAACAGCCGAGCTCGCTGTAAGGGCTAGGTGAGGCTTGGGGGGTGAAATTCTGCCTTTCCAGGCAAGCTTGGAGTAGGTCGTGTCTGACATTTAATAGGCTGTTCCCCACCCCCTTTGCTGCACGAGTTGTTCTATGGCTTTAGAGGAATTTCAATTTATGTGGAAACTCTTTTTCTGAGGGGTTGCTGGAGTAAAATTTCAAGCCAGTCTTTGCGATAGCTGGGATAATGTGTAAGCAGTTAATGTTTGTATTTAAATAGGTGCCTTTTAGAGGAGATGATCCTGTTTCGTATAGCATAGAGCACAGTAGGATCCTTCTACCCCTGTTTCCAGCCTGTTTAACTCATGGCAGGGCTTTTTTTA
>NW_008630491.1:10707-14623 GCF_000691845.1 Merops nubicus
GAGGCGTTGTGGTTGTTCAAATGGCTTCCACAGGGCTGCAGACCCGGGGCTGTGTGTGCTCAGCGTCCCTTCGGTCTCTCCTCCTCCTCTGCGTGCCAAACCCGCCAGGTTCTGATGGAAGGGAGGTCAAATGGAGCAGGGCTGCAGGCACAGCACCTCATCCCTCGCCCCGCTCGCTGGTTCCATGCTGCAGCATCTCCCTGGCTGGAGAGAAATAAACTCTCTGGAGTTTATATTTGGGTCTTTTTCCCGCAGGAACGTGGCTCTCCCCAAGGCTTCTCCCCGGAGAATCCCTTCTCCTCTCCTTCCTCGCCTCGCTGGAAGGGGATCGCAGCTGCTGAGTAAATGTTAAGATAATGGTGTTATTACGGAGTAATTATACTGCAAGTTATTGAATTAAAAGTGATGAGACTGGCTGTAATGCTGAATGGGGAGAGGGGGGAGAGGCTGGGGGGGAGCGCAGCGCCGGCAAGGTGGAGAATGGAGAGAACCTAATAAATTTCCTCTTGTCGAGAGCCCCTCGATGCTGGGACTGGGACTGAGAATGAATGAAAGGGAAGCTCAAAGAGCTAATAAATAAACCATTTCCCTGAGAATAGAGGGTATAATTAGAAACCGTGGCCCTGTGGTTTTGTGTCTGCCCCGGGGTGGAATCTGCTCAGCGCTGCGCTGTGGCGATAAAACAGGGAGACAATGCCCAGATGATGTCGCAGAGTTGTTAACTTGTGAGGAAGGGGATGCGTTGTTCTTCTCCTTTTCTAGAAAAATAATAATAATAATAAATAACTTAAGCTTTATGTTGCAAAACTTCAATAACTGGCTATACCCTGGGGCCTCTCCGTTGGTGACTTTGGCTGATTTTGCATTTTTCTCTCTGTATTTTCGTGGGGGGAGGGTGGTTTTCAGTGTAGACTTTAGAAGACTTTACTCTCTTCTTTTATTCTTTTATTTTTTACCCAAGAGGACTGAAGGGAACTGTTTCCCTTTCTTCTATCTCAGGCTGAGATTTGCCTACGAACTGAACATCTCTCTTCCCTCTCCTGCTATAGCATTGGTGTCACTGTGCTTTTCAGGATGGTTCACTCACTGATGGTACCCATTCCTCCTGGCTTTTATTCTGTCCTTACTAGCTCAGCCTGTCTCTGTCCTGGAAGATCCCACCATCTAACTAGTGACAGGATGAGGGGAGATGGGCTTCAGTTGTGCCAGGGGAGGTTTCAGTTGGATAGTAGGAGGAATTTCCTTACTGAAGGAGTGATGAGGCACTGGAACAGGCTGCACAGGGAGGTGATGGTGGAGTCCCCATCCCTGGAGGGGTTCAGAAAACATGTAGATGTGATACTTGGGGTCATGGTGGTGTTGGGTTAATGGTTGGACTCGATCTTAGAGGTCTTTTTCAACCTTAATGAGTCTAGGATTCTATGATCTCAGCTGTGGCATGTTGGACATGGCGTCTCCCAGCTTGCAAGAGTGAACAGCTAAAACTTCACCCAGAAGGAGGATAATAGTGTGTTAAATATGGTTTGCATTTGAGCCTCAATCTCTCCCTTATGCCTCAGGGATCCTCCCTGAGCTTGGAGAAGCTGCTGCCTCCTGTAGTCCTTCCATTCTGCATCTTTGGGATGGGGGTGACGAGTGCAGTGGGAGCTGCACGAGCCGTTGTGGAGCTCTGCTGTCGGTGCAGCAGTGGCTGTGTGCAGTGCTCTTTGGGGCTGGATGGTCTTTAGTAGCCACAGGGGGGTTATACTTGAGAAATAAAGAAATAAATTGCTGTCTCCTTCCTCCCCTGACAGAAGATGTATCACTGTCTGCCCATGGCCAGTTCTGCTGTGGCCATCTGGGGGGGTCAGGAGAGGCAGCCCCTGCCCCAAGTGCTGGAGCAAACCAGGGCCCAGGGAGCTGCTCCTTTTAGTTGTAATAATCAGCAGGTCTTTAAAGAGAGGAGACAATAACTAGTAATGAAAGTGAGGAGGAGGAGGAAGGGCATTTTGCTGCTGTTTAATTTTCAGAGTATCTTGGGTGGCTTTGGATGAAAAGGGGGCTGGTGCTCTTGTATCTGAGCAGGAAGGGTCCCCCCGTGTGGGTGTTTGTGCAGCTCAAGTAATTATTTCTGAGAAGTGCTTTGGTAGGTGCTGGAGAAATGTGGAGTGTTTACCTTACTTTACAGTCTAAAAAGCCCTAATAAAATACACAACAGGAGTATTAACAATGAAACTATTTTGAGGATTATTAAGCTATTATGAAAGAATGGAAGAAAATCTGCCTGGCATTATGTTCTATGCCACTAGATATTTAAATTAATGCCTTCCCTATAGCAGCTCCTTCAGAAATCTCAAGGCACTTAAACATCTTCAGTGAGTTAGATACTTGGTGTTGTTAAACAGCTCTTCAGCATTTTCTGTTCATGTAGCTCAGGGGGAAACTGAGGCAGAAGGATTTGCCCAGTGCATTCACCACGGGGAAAGGTAAATTGGGGTCTGACTCACGTGGGTTTCCATCACCCTTTGGCACGATACAGGATGGAAAATGTCCTTGTCCAGCAGCACTTCCCACTGCCTGAGGATGCTGGACTGTTTCTTTCCTCTCCCCCATCTCCTCCTGCTTTTGTGGGCACCAAGAAAACCCTTCTGGTTTTGCCTGTTCCTGAATCGATGCCGTCGCAGTATTTACAGCACTGCCCGTGCCCATCTCAGAAAAACCCATAAACCCTGATATAATGTTATTTACTTGTAAAAGGCAATTTGTAAAGATCTGTCTGGGGGCTGCTGTCACCATATTCATGGGATTTATTTCCTGTTTATTTATGGTGTGTGCTCGTGTAGATACAGTTCTTCTCTCCCGTCGTAATCCCAAAGTTCTCCCTTGGACTTTTTTGTCACTTCCAGTGTCAGCTGCGTGGGGCCCAGGGTTGACTATTTTTTTTTTTTTTCCTTTTTCTGAGGATGAGGAGGGTTTTATTGCTTGAAGGTTTTATTGCTGCTGCTTCTGAGGAAGACCTGTAGGCATTACAGCAACCTTGGGTTTGAAATGTGCTTCAGGAGGAGGGAGAAGGGCATGGAGCTTCTGGTGCAGGGGTGCTTTTCTTTCCTGCAGAATCCCAAATCCTGGCCTTGACAAACCTTTTTCCTTCCCCTTTTCAGCCGTAGTTTTCTTTTGGAGGTGGAGAAATGTAGCTGAGCAAAGGATGGGAGACAGCACCCCCAGGACAGCCTGGGTCCTTCACACCAGGCAGCACATGCTTTCCTGCAGTGGGCCCTGCCCAGAGCTGTCTGTGCTGCATGGTAGCTGGGATTATGGGCTGCTTGCTTCCTGCAGAGAGGGAGGATGGTGATAGCAGCAGAGCATTGTGTGGAACAGGGCCACGTGTGCTCTGGCAGCTCTTTTCCAAGTGGTCTCACCTGCATCTGGCTGGGTGGGATGTGGCTGCAGCTGCCAGGCCGCTGGTGGTGGGACGAAGCTGGTAACGTGGAGCAGATCCACCTCACCACAAAGGCTGGGTGTAAAATTCTTGACTTTAGAGCTGGGTTAATAAATGAAGGACTTCTGGCTTTGGTGGTGCATAAATGTTTTGGTTCAGGAGTGGATTCTGTGGTTCCATTTCATGGCTCTATGAATGGGTGCTTTTAAGGAGTGATTTCTCCCTGGTCTCTGCAATCTGCTTGTGATGGAATCTGGGGGCTCTTCTTCCTTGACCTCTCCTTACCAGCTCCAATAGGTCAGTACCTGTAAATGATCTTGTAAAAATAAGGTTGTGGCATCCAGCAAAGGGCTCCCATGCCTTAAATGTCTTCAACTGCCAACATTTGTCTATGCTCAAGATGTCTACTTGCTTTCACTCGTAATGATCCCATCCACATGAGCAGCTCCACTCTTCTCCATGCTGGATATCCCTGGTGGAAGACATCTCTGCCTTGAA
>NW_008630492.1:0-17197 GCF_000691845.1 Merops nubicus
GCGCGCCTCGCCCGCAGCTGGCACGGGGCACGTGCGCCTCGGCGCCTTAGGCAGCACCACCTCTGAAAGGGGCTTGGTGGAGTTCTTCACCTCAGCACGGGGTTTTCCTCGATTCACACTCTTCTGCTGTATGTTACTGACTGCTCTAGACATGGGAACTTCAGCCTTAACATGGTGAAGGACCTGTGCAGTCTTTGGCTCTCTACCGCTACCAGTGATATTCCATCTACGTTGTGTTGCTTTCTGCTTTTTCTTCTCTTTCTTGGGTTTTTCTACACCACCGTCTAGTGGTCCTTTTGCTGCAGCACAAGCCAAAATGTCTCCAACAGACATGTTCTCAGAAGAATCTTTCTGAAAATTTCAAAAGGGAACAACAATGAATCCAAGGTACAACACAGAGCTGCAAACTTGGTACTTGAAATCCAGATTCCTCAGAATTTACTCCACAAGAAAAGTAAGGCACAATCTAGCAGAAAGGCTCACATCACATGTGATAAACGCTATCCGAGCTATTTATTCACAAAATTGAGAACATGACTATTGTGTAAAAGAATATCTGAGCATTTGCTTTTTGGGGACTCTTGCCTGAAACTGAATTTTGGACATGGTACTACATGTCTCCCCCATGGACTTGCTCTGTAACGTAACTGTAATGACATGCATATATACATATGTATATGCCTGTGTCTCAAACAGTTACTCAAATATAGAAGTATTATCAATAATATTAAATGTAAATCATTTTCATGATAATGAGAATCCTTGCTCATAATATATAAGCAAGGAACTCTCAAACTAGATTAACTAGGAACCAGGTCCAACTATGTAAAGGGAAGCAATGGGGAAGAAACCATTTACCAGTAGCCAAGAAGAAGGGTTCTGTAAACCAGAAATTTCAGTTTGAATTACAAGTACATGTTTTTTCTGCCTTGTAGAAAATGTTCATTTCCAGAATCACCTAAAAAATAGCCATAGGAGCAATTGCTTCTGTGCATTAGAAATTGACTAAAAAATTATTCAAATCAGCTACCTAAAATAAGTGTTTCCTTCTCTGGAGGGAAGACAGCGTGGTAGGTGGGTAGAAGCAGCATGATTAACTACAAGTCAAGAAGCCAGGTTAAAAAAATATTTCCCACTGAAAAGAAATGAGTCAATAATAGATAACATGAATGGCTTTTCACGTGTGATTCACTTAATAAGACCATCTTCTTTAATTTCCCCCAAGACACAAGCTTCTTTCAAGCACTATAATTGCAGTATGACGGGAAGTGATAACGAACAACCAAATAAGATCTCATATCTTTAATTTTCAATGAAATTCTAATTAGCTCCCCTCCTTCCTGTTTTAGTGAAAAAAAGTTCTACTTTTCTGAGACACGAGAGGAAAATGTTGATGCTCCAAGATGCAAACTCATCCTTTAAGGCCTTTCCTTGGGAATTGCACCAAGGTTTTTCCATTTGCTCAGCAAAAGCTCCCCTGCCTTTCAAGCCAGATTTGCATATGCCCAAGTTTTGGAAGGAAACATATTTGTACCCATTTTATTGAAATTATAATGAAGTCTTCAATCCCTACAGGTGACACTGTCTGCTTGGATACTGGAAAACCTTGGTGGCACAGACAAACTTTGCTAGACACCATTTATCATGAGTCTGATCAAGCTGTGTATGGCATTCCAAGGTGTGACCCAGCAGTGCGTTTCCTGTAGGGTTCCCAGCACTGACCTGGACCAAGAGACTGATCAGGAACGACTCCAGCAGAAAAGGCACGTGCTGGAGAGAGCTGTGCTCAGTGTAAAGCTATAGGAGTGGCACATTTCAGCTGCTCCCCTATTCTTTGTTTTTAAGACAACTAAAGAACAGCCAGGATTTTTTAAAATATATTTTACTTCATATATTCTTTTGTGGAAAATGGCAATATTCTTTTTTCTGTGAAATGTTTTTAAATGGTAGTTGTGTTAGCTTACCTCCCTTTCTAGAATAGCTAGAAAACAGCCACTGGAAATTTCTGATGGCTCTATTTTGAAAAAAATATCAGTGGAAGCCTCTTGATTTGAGCAAGTAGAAAAAACAGGAGGAATAAGCCTGTAAAAAAATAAATGACCAGAAAATAACACTTAATATATCCTTGTGTATTTCCTTTTATATCCTTAACAGTAACTTCCAAATTATGTCTTTCGATGACAGTCCTATACAGCCTTATCTTCATTTAAAAAAAAACTACAATTAAAGGAAAGCATGAGAATTCATCTTTCTAGAATTTATTTTTTCCAGTAATTCCCTTTTTTCCCCCCAATAATTAAGTATATTAACATAATAAACAGCTAGGCTCCTTCTAAAGTCTGCAATTACTAAATTATCAAGCTGACCATGAAGTTGGGGAATGCTCTGAAAACACTTAGGCAGTACACAGAAAAGGCAGAAGTGTTGACTTGTTACGCTTGTAATAACATACTCATAATAAATAATGTATCTTAGGTTAGAAAATATCACCTATTTGTAATAGGTTTTTCAAATTTAGAGTCTTGCAGTGCATCAGTGAGGAAGGAAGAACTAGCCTTTTCTCACATTCTCCCTGTATTCCAGTCACCCCTAGCTGTTACAAAGAGGCCTCAAGAACTTGGCTCATAAGGCTGCTGAACTAGTACTTAGCTGTTGCAGTGCAGAAAAACACCTTCAAAAATCTCCTTTTTGAAGTATAAGCCCCTCCTCTTCGTATGGCTGAGGACTGTAAGAGACAGCCCCTCCTCAGTGCCCCACTGATCCTCTTGAGACAGAGCTTTATTCAAAGATGGTCATGGAGAAACGCATTCAGTATTGGTAAGGAACACCCCGAGGTGGCTGACTAGTCCACTTCTAGTGGGAAGCCTACAAACCTGTTTGTTCCCAAGTTCTCACTGTAATCTGGATTTGCCATATGTCCCTTGGAATGTGGTAAAACACACTACAAGGCTCACGTCCTCCTTGAGCTACTAAATAAAAATCTATATCCTATGACACGTAGGAAATTTTTCCTTTTAGATTTGGTGCCAGAAAGTGATAATCTTTATTCTGATTGATATGTGCAGATTACTGTTACTAGGAACCCCTTTAAAGGGTAGTCTGACCCTGAAAGTTGATGCAGAAATTAGCTGAAATTTGACAGACAAAGCCTTTGCTATGAACTGTCGTATCCTTAAGGTAAGGTCAGCTTAAACAGTGGGTACGTGTTTGAAATCACCTTTACAACTTCACAGCCCTAAGACCAGATGTATGACCCCAAATTCCAGCACAGCCTTATTTTGCGTCAGGACTGCAGAGTAATTCCAAAAGATTTACACGTAAACACAACCAGCTTCTTGAAAGCCCTCCATTTTATTGGCAAAGACAAGTAATGATCAGTAGATCTGTGATGATCACAGAGGTTGTTCTCTTGGTATCACCTGCCTCTCAAAGACAGTCCTGTGAACACTGGCTAGTAATTCTGCAACAGCTTTTCATTCTATCCTGCATTCTGTCAGTGAGGCAGGTTACCTAATTAATTCTAAGGAAGGTATACAAGGAACTGTTGTAAGCAGTACATGTATCCTAAACAGCTTGAGCTTTTATCTTAAGATGAGCACGATCACATGCACTGTATTATTTATGGTGCTCTATTACCACTGTTGATGCTGGTTCCCCTCAGCTTCATTGCAGCAAGAACTGTGCCATCCAAGGTATGTGCATGACAGCAGAGGAGGAACTAACTCTGGAATTGTCATTTATGAAGTTCACTCTTCAGTCACAAATTTGCTCAGGTCTGCAAATAGTTTTACTCTCCCTTTCTTACCATATGAGATCCCCTTGTATGTGGAAGTGAAAGTGTTAATTTGGTGGTATGACAAGTTTCACAAGTTCCTGCAAAACACTGAATAGATTTTGTTTTGGCTTTGGGGGGAGTGGAAGTGTTGTAGACAAGAGGCAATTTTTTTTTCTGGAAAAATAAAAGCTCAGGGGAAAAAAATCATTCTTAAAAAATATAAATTGTTTATAATCTGTAAATTGCATTGATGTATTATTTGTGTTCAAATAATTCAGAGACTGTTATGTTCCAAGGTTCCCCTGGTTCTCCCCATAAAGCGATAGCTGCATAGAGGTCAAGACATGACAGAGGTCACACAATTTCAAATCACAAAGGAAAACAATGTACAGCAGGAGTCCATAAACGCTTTTATATCTATGTGCAAGCAAGTGCCAACTGCTTCCATTTATCTACTGGGAAAGGAAAATCCTGAATGTACCCCTCAGTCTTTTAACAGTTGCTCCAGCTGACGGGGGTGACAGCTGAAAGGTTTTAACTACATATAAAATACAGAAACACTTTTTTCATACATATTTGTATTTGTTACGATGGTACAGGATGTTCTATTACCATAACCTGGCCCCCCAGAAGTCACTCATCTGAGTACATGGATGAGGAATCCTACAACAGAGGTTCTTATTCTTCTATTATTATTCTCACATTTTAAGACTTGGTTTCTTTCTCCTTTGATCACTCTAGGTGAGAAGCTGAGAGCATGCTAGCAAGTTCCCTGAATTCTAGTCTCTGTTTTATCTGAAACTATCATCATTCTCTGAATAATGATAGGATGAAAGCAACAGCTCTACCAGAAGCTCACCACAGTATTATTTCCAACTAGTGAGGCTTTCCTCCCATCTTGATTTCAGATGGGAGCAAAAATACTAGATGAAAATTAGTCAAGAGGATGCTACTTAGTACTCTCCTAACATCAAAAGGAACAGACTGCAAGGCAGCAAAAAAAAATTTTGTTAATCTAATGCAAGACATAGATCAGTCAAGGATAAAAATAATGCTACGATTTAATATTTCTAGAGACAAAATGACTCATTCCATACCTATATGATTGTACTTTATTTCCTTCCACTCCAGATTCCAGGGCTTTTTTCACTACTAGTTCATTTTCCTCTGGGTAAATCGAACAAGTACAGTAAACAATACCTTGTACGTTGTTAACTACAAAACAAACAGATTTTTTCTACTGTTCAAATTCTTCATACACACAGTGGCTTAGTAAGAGCTGAAAGAAGCATAAAAATTCCATGTGGAGGTCATTTTTACCAATAAAACATATCTTCCTGCACACATTAGTATCCAATCTCTAGTGGGTTTTAATAATTAAAATGTCTTCAACTATTTGCAGATTTCAGCAAAAATTCAGGCTGCGTTCAGTCTTTTCACACAGCTACCAAAAGGAGAGGAGAAGCCAGTGGCAGCACGCTGCCACAGGAGTCTGGCTGAGCCAGTTCTCTGCAGTGCTGACGGTTGTTAATGGCTGGTGAATACTAGGACACAGATACACCTTGAAACTTGAGGAGATCACTACTTAGGGGGTTTGGATATACACTTACTGTTAACTAATAGAGTAATCAGTGCATGTTTTAACGACATAAAAACTGGTGGCAGTACGATGGAACTGGCAGTAGAGGTGTTCCCAGAAATCCAAGAGCTAGCACACTTACATGTCATTGCATGCATCAACTCACACAGCTGCCTCTCAGCCAGAACACGGAGTTTATCCTCAGACACAGATCCTTGGAAAATGTCCCTTAGCAATCCTGCATCTAAATGCAAAAAGATGTAGATTTATTCATGCAATTTATGTTAGTGTCTTAAAATTCATTTATTTGCAGAAAATGCTTTGGCAACAGATTATTACTAGTGCAGTGGGAAGGTAGGTTTTATGAGCTACAATGCTAAAGAATGCCTACGTGCTGCTTCTGTCCCTATTTACCTGTAATTACTCCTGCCTTTTAATTCTTTTTATTTAATGAAAATTGTACAGTGAACAGATTTTTACAAGCAAACAATAAAGGAAAGGAATCAAGGGAAAATTATACATACTCATTGGTATCTTGAAATAAATTTTCTACCTCGAGTCTTTTTACTTTAAAAGAAAGGTTATATACACCCTGCTCTCTCGAATAACCCTCAGATTTCATACTATGGACTTGAAATTGCCTTTCAGAAACACTCTTAATCCATCAGTGCCACCTAGAAAGATTTTTTCCCTAATTGATAACCCTAGTTAGGCCAAATACATTCTTGGTCACTTTGTATGGAAAAATTATCTGTGTTTATTC
This sequence comes from Merops nubicus, assembly GCF_000691845.1. Taxonomy (NCBI): domain Eukaryota; kingdom Metazoa; phylum Chordata; class Aves; order Coraciiformes; family Meropidae; genus Merops; species Merops nubicus. Next base: position 6,118 of record NW_008630492.1, read on the forward strand.
TCTTTCATTTCATAGTGGACTGCATGTACGTTACACTTACAGAGTTATGAAAGTTATTGAATATATATGTTTTATAGTAGTTAAAACTATAAAAGGACAGCTATTTTACAAAATTACTGAAGCAGCTATGATGTCCAGAGCACAATACTTGAATACTACTTCTACCAGAAAGCATGCGCTAGCTATTCTGCCAGAAGTTACCTCCACGTTCATTTAGAATAAAGTCTATTGGATTGCCAACACCCAGCCCAGAACATTGTGGTAGCAGCAAAACAACTTTTCCCTTTTCAAGTCTCAGATCTGTTGGTTCAATCTCAATGAAGTCTTCATGTAACAACTGAATGTCTGAAAAAAAAAAAAAAGGGAAAAAATCAACAGTTCTACAAGCAAGCAACCCTGCCTAATTTTAGTATGATAAAGGTGAGGAGACTGTGGTGTTAGACAGACTTTCATAGAGCCACAGATCCTCCAAAGCATGCCCCACTGACTTCAAACAGATTAAAGGACTGGACTTCAGCATTCTCCACTGAAAGCTCTGCTAATGGGGGTCCCAGGGTCCCGCTGCATTCTGTCCTGATTGTGTCCTCTGGATAAACTGCAGAAGTGCACACGTTTCGGATTAACACTCTCAGGTGAAAACCAGACTGAAGGCAACAATAAATGGACCCAAAAGTTCCTGAGCCACCAGCTACACCAACCATTATGCAATAAATACATAGATGGAAAACTTCACCCTCACATTTCGGGAGCCTGCATATATGATGGTTGATCTGCAACCTTTTATTAACTTGATTGTAGCTGAAGAGTTGTCAGTTCACCTCGTGGCTAGAAGTAAGATGTTACTGCCCTCCCCAAATCTTCAAACAAGATTTCTGAATCCTGATAGAGTTATGTCATATTTATAGAAATCACAAATACCTACATTACAATACTTCATGCATACCAACCGTTTTAACACCTACTTTTACATCCCATGTGACTGAACAAGTTCCTCAGTTCAGCCTCTTTTGCTGAAGACTTTACACCACAAACAAAAATTCTGGACAGCGTGTGGATTGTCAGTGCTGACATATGGGCAATGGTCAGATGGGAGCCTACGTGAGCCACTATAACATCATCCTCTGTCCTCAGGAGTGCCTGGGCAGAGTGCACAGCCAGGCTGCGAGACTTGTCCTAGAAAACAATGACAGAAAACAAGCAACTCATTTGGTTTCTGTGAGTGCCAACTTTCCTAACTGGGAAAGCATTTCATTGTTTTCATGACAAACTAGAAAGAAGGGAGGAGAGTAACTAATCATGGGCAGTTGTTAATATGGAATTGAAGTATAAAACCAAGCATCTTACTAAGTTAAACTCACTAAATTTAATTTAATTCTAAGTAATGCATAAGAAAGCTCAATACCTACAGGTGAAAAGAAATGTGAAGTGCATACCATCCCCATAAGGAGGAACTCTTAGGGACAGCCAGTCCCAGGAAAGACAAATGTAGGCCACAATACGCAAAATACATCCTCGGAGGCATCTTAACAGAGAAATGCAGAACTATTCACACAGCTTGTGAAGGTAATTATCAGAGAAACCACGCCCTTACAGATCAACACATAAGATTTTGCTGAAATCTGAACAGAGGCAGAGTTGAATGCAAAAAGCATGTTTACATGAGTAAATAATCTCATACTACAGATGCTGAGGAGAGAGACTGATTATCAAACATTATCTCCATCAAATTACATAAAATGGCAAAAAGTGAAGATGTGGACCATGTGGACCAAGTTTTGCACAGAATCTGGCAAAAATAGTGTGTTAGGGGGGGAAAAAAAAACTTAAACCTTTCCATTCAAGTACCACCCTACCCCACCATGCAGAAACAGAGGGTTTGAGGGTTCTGCTTCCTCACTTTGAATACTCTTAAGTAGTAATACCCAGAATTTGTTCTGGTGACCTATGAGGCTGGCATGTCTAGTTCAAGAAAATAGTAAGCATTGAGTGAAAATGCCCTTTGAAATGTTTCTGCTGAGCACTCAAGAATCTTTGCCCACATCCCAACACTTTTGCAAGTATGTTGCTGCCTGACTGATTTAACAGGACAGTCGCACAAGACACGACCTCATTCTAACACAAAACATTATTTTAGTTTGCAGATCTTGTTATTCAAGGGTGACACCAACTCACCTGCAGTAAGAGTTTACAATCTGCAAAAAGATCTAAATGAAGCAGTTCTTCTTTATGAGAGGAGGGAAAAAACAATACATCGTGGCAGTGCTGGTCCACACAGTAGGTATAATGGTTGAAGTCTGACACAGACGCAACTCTTGTGAACCCCTCCTTCTTCAAATCTCCAAAAACATCTTGAAGGCTGTTAACATAAATATATACGACCAGTAAATACAGAATAGTTACTGAAGCAATATAGATTACACTGATTATACGGATTTTTGCCTTCCATTTTTTTAGTGTATGTAAATATACATATGTGTGAATACATACATACATAAAATGCAATACTGCCTAATGCAGGAGAGGAACTCTATTTTAGGCATACAAGTTCTGTTTTGAAATAATTAAATTAATAAGACTGATAAAATTAATGAAGATGTTTGTTTCTAGAGGATGATTCAAAGCATCAAAATGTAAATGTCCCTGTGCTCAGAAGACACTGTAGCAAATTTGCTGCCGGAGCAGTTTAGTTCTTTCAATTGCTTTCAATTTACCCCAGCTCGCCGATGAATTTAATGGCTGATAACTGAAAAAATCCTAGTGTAAGTATAATGAAGACAAAAAGCTGAGGTTTGCAATTCAAATATAAAGATTTAAAGGTACATACACCATGACTTGTTTGTTGAAATGCAGTTTCAGACAGTGCCATAAGCTTGTATGGTACATCAAACATAGGCTCAATGCAGCAGCTTTTAGTTCAGTCTTATTTAAGGGTTGCAAAATCACAACCAGAGTAAGACACCTGCTCTGTTTGAAGAGCCTGTAACCTGAGTACAAAACACTGGTCCAAGAAAAGAGTAGGAAAACAAAATTATTGAAAACTTAATAAAATGGATTAGTTGTCTAAGAAAAGAGGTAACAGGGTAACGTGGTATGGTTCACGTATCACTTAGTGCAGAACTGGGAACACCACTGTTACATACACAGTAGCCCACTGAATATAAGAATTTTTAAAACTGTATTTTTATTTCAAGTTAACACTATCCTTACAGAATAAACACCAGTATTAAGTATTGTATCTATCTTTAACACCATTTGCCAGTGTTACAGCTTACAGTAATATACCCACTTTTAAATAAGTTTTTTCTGTTTTTCATCACAGAATTTACTCACCCATATAGTTTTTTTCTCTAACGTTATTGGGTGAAAGACCCACACAAGCAACAGAATAATAAGAAAAACTGCTTCACAACTTTCTTACATATTAGGAACACCATTACTGCAATATGTAAAAACTACTAACATAATGCACTGGACTAAGCAGAATTTACTCTAAGAAACTTAAATTCCTGGTAATAGTATAACCTGCAGATTCTAAACCAAGTACGTAGTAAACTATACCGCTTCATATGTAAAAACGTCAATATTAGATGATTCTTTAAAGACCTTACCTGGTTTTAAATGTGTTTATCCAAACACATAAAGGTAAAGCAGAAGCCCTTTGTTCCTGCTTCCGTATAGTTTCTGGTAGAACATGTTCAATTGAAAGAGCATCATGTTTGATGCGGTATCTGGCTAGTGCAGCTGCCAATTTGGTCCTAAAACTATAAAAACATAGTCACAAGTTTAGTGAGTTTTACAAATATTTACATTGGCTATTAACTCCCAACATTTCTATTACAATACTGTCTTGCTCAAACACCAAAACCAAATGTGAGGCCTCATTTTGCATGCGGTTACAGAGAACACAGTTACAGGACATTTTCTACCTCAAGCAATGGTAGATGCAAGGTCACAGCATGTAGCTCAGAGTAGTTTAATTAAATGCACAAGGGACTGTAATTAAGACAGATGAATCCCAAATATGTCAATTTTTTTCAGAAAGCTAAAAAAAAAAGCCTGTTTTGCAATCTGGAATACCACAATCAGATTTTTCTGTATGTTTGATGATCTAGATACACATACATGCAGAATGAGCACTTGATGAAAGCTGAGCTCTAAATGTGTACAGAAACAATGCAAGTGTGATGGCACCTAGGAGTCATTATTATTGTTATGTAAAAATTTCAGAGGAATATTCTCAGTCTGCTTCCTACAAGCTTTATGCATGATCTTGATACGCAACACTTCAAATCAAATAAAAATTGCTGGTGACCTACTTCAGATGTCAAGGTATGTTACTTACTGCCCTACAGGAATATCCTGCGCTTAAAATAGTCGTGAACTTTTTGGGCTGTTTGAAATCCAGCAGCAACACAATTTTGCCCAACAAATGCCTTGCTGAGTTCATCAACAGGCTGAAGAAAGAAATACTTGAATGCTACTTACAATGTTTCTTTTACATACCCACTTTTTTTTTTTCTCCTAATTACTTAAAATGATAAATATTTAACAAAAGTTCCAGAACAGAAGTATTGCCAAGAGGACAAGAGCATCCCGGCTTCTATCAGTAGTGTGACCAGCAGGACTAGGGACGTGTGTGGCCCCCTGTATGTGACACTGGTGAGGCCACACCTCAAATACCATGTTCAGTTTTGGGCCCCTCACTACAATCAGGACACAGAGGTGCTGGAGTGGTTCTAGAGAAGGGCAACAAAGCTGGTGAAGGGTCTAGAGCACAGGTCTTGTGAGGAACAGCTGAAGAAACTGGGTTTGTTGAGCCTCGAAATGAGTGGAAATGCCTCAAGTTGCACCAGGGGAGGTTTAGGTTGGATATTAGGAAAAAAATTCTTCACCAGAAGGGTTATCAAGCACTGGAACAGGCTGACCAGGGAAGTGGTGGAGTCACCATCCCTGGACGCATTTAAAATATGTGTATATGTGGCACTTAGAGACATGATTTCAAGGTGGACTTCTCAGTGTCAAATTAACAGTTGGACTCAAATAGTCATAAAGGTCTTTTCCAATCTAAATTATTTTATCATTCTAAAAAAAGTTCTCAGCATGTATACCTGTATAGATAATGCTCTATTTTCTTAACTTCTGCTATAGGTTCCTCTTCATCAAAAATTTCTCGTGCTTGAAACTTTCTGTCTTGTAAGTCATGAAGCATCACAACAAGCAAGCTGGTTAATTCATCTGGCTGCAACAGAAAAGCAACTGGAGAGAGGCAATGACACAAAGCATGCCTTACTTCTGCAAAGGGTCTTTGTCCCTGCCTAGCGCCTCTGTCAGCTACAGGCACAGCGGGAGCGAGTGCACCCTCAGCAGGTTGGCCAAACCCTGTGCTGCAGTCAACACGCTGGAGGGAAGGGAGGCCATCCAGAGGGACCTGGACAGGCTGGAGGGGTGGGCACAAGCCAACCTCATGAGGTTCAACAAGGCCAAGTGCAAGGTCCTGCATCTGGACTGGGGCAATGCCAAACACCCATACAGGCTGAGGAGAGTAGAGGAGAATGGACTGAGAGCGGGTCTGAGGAGAATCACTTGGTGCAGGCAGACGAAAAACTGAATATGAGCTGACAGTGTGTGAGGGAAGCCCAGAAGGCCAACTGTATCCTGGGCTGCATCAAAAGAAGTGTGGCCAGCAGGCTGAGGGAGGTGATTGTCATCCTCTACCCCGCTCTTGTGAGACCCCACATGGAGTACCGTGTCCAGCTCTGGGGACCCCAATACAAGGACATGGACCTGTTGGAGCAGGTCCAGAGGGGGGCCACAAAGATGATCAAAGGGCTGGAACACCTCTCCTGTGAGGACAGGCTGAGAGAATTGGGGTTTTTCAGCCTGGAGAAGGGAAGGCTCTGAGGAGACCTTATAGCAGCCTTCCAGTATCTGAAGGGGCCCTACAAGCAAGCTGGGGAGGGACTTTTCACAAGGGCTCGTAGGGAAAAGAGAGGAGGAATGACTTTAAACTGAAAGAGGGTAGATTCAGATTAGACAGTAAGAAGAAGCTCTTCACTGTGAGGGTGGCGAGACACGTGAACAAGTTGCCCAGGGAAGCTATGGATGCCCCATCCCTGGAAGTATTCAAGGTCAGGTTGGACAGGACTGTGAACAACCTGGTCTAGTGGGAGGTGTCCCTGCCCATGGCAGGGTGCTGGAACTAGATGATATTTAAGGTCCTTTCCAACCCAGACCAATTTCTGACATCAAACAGCAGTCTTGCTGTAAGTAAGAGGCATTAAAAATGCCAATTAAATACTTTTTTGTAAGAATATGAAACTAATTCCTCATGGAGAGTTAGCAAAATAACAAAGAAGTTTTTTTAAACTTAAATGCACAGCTTAAAAGTTGTATATCTAGCTCATCAAAATTAAAAATAGTTTCCATACACACAGATAATATTCTCTATCCTAACGACTTTTAATGATATCAGAATTTAAATTTTGAAATAATTTTCTCCTCATCAAGTAATTCCTTGAACAGCTAAGCTAACAAACACTTCCTGTCTGTCAATTTATCTCTTATGGGATTCTTTGGTCTACAACAACTATTAAGCTCAGCATATAATCACCATCCTGCACTTGGGATACTCATAACATCTCCTTCCCCTGACTAAATGTTTAAACCAGGCAACATCTTCTTAGACACAGTAATTAACAGCACTTCTGTTACTCTTGTCTGCTTTTCATGAAATTCCTATAGATCTTATGCCTTTGAAATTCTTACCTTACCACAAATATGACTGAAATTAGCTATAAAACTCCAGCTATCAGGGAAATACCACCAAACAGAAAATGTTACCCCGTAAGTCTTCCTGACAAAAACAAACCAAAAAATCAAATGTGTTAATTCATTTGCCTGCTCATATCAATCTCCACAAATAACATCAGTTCAAATTTATCTTGAAATTTTCAAGGGCATCAAAGGCTAAACTGTAAGGAATCACAGATTACACTGCCAGCTCTAGATTTTCAGGAGACCCTGGAAATGAAACATCAAGACATTCGTTTGTCTGATGGGGTTCACTCCATGCTTCCCAACTCCCAGAGACATGGGAGGGAAGGGAACATGACTTTTTTTCCCCACTCACAAGGGGACAGAGCTGGGAAGGGAAGCACAAGGCCATGGAGTGGCTCATGGACAACACCACTGAGTATGTATTACACTGTAGTAAGCACCAAGGAGGAGTTCACTCTCCTACCTTCTCTTTTTGAAGGTTTTGATTCTCAGCAGGGGGGTGCACCAAGAATCTCTCAAACAACGCATCTAGTACTTGGAGATAGATACTAAAGGCAACTGTTTAAAATTAGACAGCAATACTTCAGTCCCAGGCTACAATATAGTTCAAAACAACAAATGCTGTTTTGAAGGATGTTGCAGAATACTCGGAAAGGTTCTAGTTACATCAACTCAGAAGCTAGAAAATTTATTTCCTCACAAAAACGTTCACTTACTATCGATTGGCATGGGTAAACACAACTATCTAACAATATTTCTTCAAGAATATCTTGATCTGCAAAAAAAAGACAATATTGGTAAGTTATGCCATGAAATCTGAAAAACTTAGGAATCACTAAAGAAAAAGATGGACGTTTAAACATCATGAAAATTAAGGGCAAATTCAACCACAAACTAACAACTCTAAATTAAATGTAATTCCTTTACATGATAAAGTATAGAGTTTAAACGTTTGATTTCACAAAAGCTAACAATACTTAGATATGTATGTAAATATCTGGAAGCCATGCACAGTCTAATAGTAACCTGTGGTTTACCAAAACATTCCCTGGAACTTCTGCTGTCAGGCAGAAAATAAACACTTTGGGTTCTCCATATTTTCCCTGCTGCATCCTTTCTGTTGGCAATTCTTGGAAAAGTTCTGTACTTACATTTTAAAGCATTGAAAGCAAGTTTGTAAGAGGCACGCTGGGAATGCTCATCTTTCCAAGTCGGCACGGGAGATGCCGAGTCCCCTCCGTAGCGCAGCAGTGTTCTGTCTTCAGGCTTTGCAGTGCGAATGCCTTGGAAAATCTGAGCTGCGTTTGCGTACACGGAGTCGCGGTACCCGTTCTTCTCAGGCACAGCCATTGCTCCTTTTCCCACTGACCCTTCTTCATCTGAGAGTTTCATTTCACTCACGTCTGAAGTATCATTTATAACACCTTCATGGGAAGACACTGAGTTACTCTCAGAACCTGGCATTTTTCCAATTGCTGAGTGTGTAAGCGAAAGTCACAATCCTGCGCTTCTGAAAACAAACAGACAAAGTTTCTATTGAATTATGAAATTTTCTTTCACTAGAATACACTTATCCCTTCATTTTCAGGTTTTCAACAGAATTTATATTCTTTTTCAGGCTCTAACCTTGCAAATACGTATATACATATATCATCTATACCTCTATGCATCTATCATCTGACATACACTACAGAAGTATTTATAATAGATTTATCTTCACTAATGCAAATCTGGTTAACTTGTTTCCAAGAGGCCTGTTGGGATTTACAACAAAGTATCCTGAACAGATTGTATGCAGGGATTTGATTTTTTGGTGTCTAATAAGAAGCATTACTATTGCATACAGACAGTATCTCCTACTAGGAATTCTCTTTTATAAAAATGCACTACAGAAATTTCAACTCAGCCAGAGAAGAACCATTTTGAAAAGAGTTGCAGTGAATTTCACATGTTTGTCCACTAAACTGCACATCTCTTCCCAAAGCTGGATAACAGAGATCACCTGGGTGTTTATCTATTTAATGTGTCACCTAAACAGCACGATTTTAAAACCAGGAAGTCCATTCTGACCATCCCTGAAGAGATTATCCAGACCATGTATGTTTCTGGAATTTTCTACACATCTTACATAAACAATAAAATAAAAATTGCCTTCCCCAGAGGTGGAATAGAGTTTCACAAAAATAAAAAGCCACAGTGTTAGCTGAATCCAAAAATATGCTTAAGTTTCCCATAAAGCCTACTTAAACTACGTCCCCCACAGTGCTTGGATCTACCCTGCTTGCTCTGGTTGCTGTAGCATGCATTTATGACAATGCCTGGTGGCTGAGAAGTCAATGTAGATGTTCAGAAGAGGGCTAAACAAAGACAAATTTGGTCACAAAGACTTAATAACAAACAAACAAACAAACAAAAGAGTCTTCCTGTCTGGGGAAGAATAATACAAGAGAACCGTTGAGGAATTTAGCAGCTTTCTCACAGGAAGCTAAGCATGGGTCTGGTGCTGGCAAATAGTTCTGGATATTTAGGATTAACAGCACAGCTTGTAGCAGCTTTTGAGCAGCAAACACCTATCTCAAAACTATATTGGTTGTGAAAGCACAGAGAGCAGACAAGAGAGTACTTCCCCACTTCTCCTAACAAGTCCTGATCCACTAAACTGAGGGAAACGATCAGCACCACAGTTCAGTGAGCAACACCAGCAGCATCACAAGGCAAAGAAGGTGCTTCTTGTGTACCCAGTGTGCACAAAGGGGCATCCAAAACTCTCTACTGAAATCACCAGGATTTTGGATGCAGATAGACTCCTGAAGCATGTTACTGTTATCCAAATGTAAACAATAGTAATAAAGATAGAAAGACTGAAGGTTTCAAAGAGCAGAATGGGAACTAAAGAGGAGGCTGGGAACAAAACTGGACTATTGCTTTACAGCCGGGCAGTGCAAGTCAAGAGGCCTGGAGGTGGTCAAAATATTTTTTCCTACCTTTTTTTTCCAAAGACTGGAGCTCTCAGCTGCTCTGGCAGGCTCTGTATTTGAAGCACGCAACACATCTAAGACGAAGCCAACAGGAAAGCCACTGGAAGAGCACCTGTAGAGAGCACGGGTGGGACAGAATAAAGACTTTGTGCTCATGCTCTGAGGAAGCTCCTGAACAAGACAGTTGAGGTAACCTTCTTCCTCTCTTCCTAAACCATTTGGGAAAAAGTAACACACCAGGTATCTGTCAGTTACCCTCACAGAATACCCACCAAACAGAACTGTCTCAAGACCAGCAGGTTTAAATATGTAAGAGATTTTTAACTACTGCTTCCCAATACCAGAGATACATTGTTGTTTTAGCCAGCATGCCTGCCAACAGAATTAAAGAAAAATTGGGTTCATTTATATGACTGTTATATCTCAAGTGAAGCTGTCTATAGACCATATGGTTTTGCAATTATAAACTAACAACACTAGACAAATACAGTGTTTGTGGCACACTGCATAAATCCATGTGAACAGCAAATAAAAACTAGTTTAAATGTAACTTCACTTAACAAGGAAGTCAGCTACTGTATTATAAACACTCAGCTTAAAGGATGTCTCCAGCTCTGACTTAATGAACCCAGGTGAATAGAATCATGCCATTTATTCACTACACAGCACAGCAAAGGACTGCCACACACACAACCCCAAAGCCACTAACTCCTCTGTTTATATACCAACACAGGTACTTCTCCTACTTCTTCAGCTACCACACATACAGTTCAGAAGAAGAGAAAAACTGAGCACTACCACAGCATTTGTGCTGTATCAGGTCTGGCAGGCAGCCTGGCCACCCAGTACCAGTCCGCATGACCAGGAATCCATGAAAAGTGACTCTGCAAACATGGACGTGGCTCCTCATACACCAACAAACAGAAAATCTTTGACAGGATATACTGTCATATACTGTAATTTTTGTCTTACTAATTTTATGAGTATACATGACCATACCTGCTTTTCAACATTCATGTAAGCGTCTAACACTGAGCTCCATTGGACCGCAAAGCCTGTGCTGGCCCCGGCTTCAGTTGACTGAGCTGGAGGGATGAAAGGTCAGTGAAATTCAGGAAAAGAAGGCACCCACGAGACCCGTCCCCTGCGCCATTTCAACTCACAGGTCGCTCACAAGGGGAAAATCCTTAGGTTGCGGGCGCGGTGGCTGCCGAAGCGCTTCCCCTGAGCAGCAGCCCCGGGCTCCCTTCCCCTGAGGGGGCTCCTGCCGCCCACCCCAGGACCCCCTCGTCCTCCTCCCGCTGACCCCTCCCGCCCAGCCGGGC
>NW_008630493.1:0-18842 GCF_000691845.1 Merops nubicus
TGCCCCGGGGTGAGAGCTTTCCTGCTCTCAGAGGAGACCCTCGGGAGCCTGCAGCCATGTGAAGCCATCTCCACCCTCCCCCTTCCATTCGTGGAGTCACAGAAGGGACTGAGCGGGAAGGGACCTCAGAGGTCATGAGTCCAACCCCCTGCGGGGAGCAGGGACAGCCCCAGCTAGAGCAGGGTGCTCAGAGCCCCGTCAGACCTGACCTTGAACGTCAACAGGGATGGGGAGACTTTAATTTCAGCCCCCTGGGTAGCGGGGGCAGCTTTCCTCAGCCCTGAAGGAATGCTGGAGACCTGGGGCAGGCCCTGGTCTGCCCCCAGTGCCAGCCAGTGCTTCAGCAGAGCCCCTCTGTGACCCCCGGGGATGTCCTTGCCTGAGTGGAGCCACTGAGACACTTTACACCATTTGTTTGTGATTCAGGCTTTCCAAAATAACAATTTAATAATGTACCAATGTATCTGGATTTTAGAAAGAGCAGCCCAGTGCCTGGCTGTCCAGCAATATAAAAGCTGGATAAGCAAACAGATGTAATCCTTTCCTTTTTTCCTTCAACTGCTGGTTGAGCAAACAGATGTAATCCTTTCCTTTTTTTCCTTCAACTGTAAGAATTTCAGAGCCAAGAGTTTATAGGTTTGGGGTTTTTTTTTCAAGAGCTGAAGCTCACAGTGATCCTGCCACCTGCATTGTGCAGGATAAAGATCTTTGGTTTGTGGTGAAAGGTGACGAGTGGTTAAGACCAAGGTGCTGCTCCTCTGTTCTTGTCTGAACAAAGGAGGTGCTGGACTGGACCTCTGAGTGAGGGAGTGACAGGATGGAGTGTCTTATTACTGCTGTGCATCTGGAGTGTACGTGTGAGATCTGACTGTGCAACTTGAAATCAGGATTCCAACAAACTCTCTGAACTTCTGCTGTGGCAAAAATCCACACAGGAAAAGAATTCAAGGAAAAAAAAGTGGGTTTTGTGTGAATAACAATGGTGGTACTGGCTTCTTGGGCAGGGATGTGAAAACATGGTGTAAGAAGAACCCAGGCAGGGTTTAAATGTAGCTGTGTCAGACTTTTGGAGGTGTCAGAGCACAATCCACTTTCCTGAGTGTCACAGACTGACCCTGTCTTCTGTTTTTTTAGTGTTTAGTCATGGAGACCACTGGGCACAGGAGAAATCTGATCAGAACTTCCAGCCCTGTGTGCCAGTCCCTGAATCCCAGCGTGGTGGGGGTTGCAAGGGACCTCTGGGGATCATCTCCTCCAGCCCCCAACGGCAGCAGGGTGCCCAGGGTCACAGCCAGGCAGGTTTGGGATCTCTCCAGAGCAGGAGACTCCACAGCCTCTCTGGGCAGCTGCTCCAGCACTCTCACAGGGGAGCCTCTGATGCTGAATGGACTTCAGGGATGAACCTGTGGCAGCCTGGCTGTTCCTTGTGTCTCAGGGTGGCTTGTAGACACTGGAGACTCACTCAGAAGGGTGGCAGCTGGTGTCTCTAGGCACAGCAGGGGCGAGCAGGACGGATCACTGAGCTCGTTTGCAGGAGGCAAACAACCCACAGTGATGCTTTAAAACTTCACTGACTCTCAGGGTGAACTTGGCTTCAGGCAGATGGTGCAACTGCAGCGTGTGCTTTCAGCTGAGGTGCAACCCTGGTGTGGAGAGCACCTTGTTCTGGCAGCTGGGAGGAGGGGATGCTGGAGCAGAGCACTGGGACGCTGCCACGGCTCTTTCCTCGGGGGCAGCAGCAGTTTGACCACGCTGGGAGAGGCTGGTGTGCACAGGATATGGGGTCAGACACCTCCGTGGTGTGCTGGGCTGGCAGATATCTGCGTGGAGCAGGGAGATGCTCTTGTCTCCCCTGCACCACCCCCAGCCTGACTGAGCTGAAGGAGAAGGCAGAAGGTGCCTCCGTGTGCCCGGCGGGTGAAACGGGGCAGGGCAGCTTAAAAACTGCCTGGATGGGTGCTAAAAACAAATGGGATGCAGTGCTCAGGGCACAGCAGGACCTGGGAGAGCAGATCCACTGGGAGCTGTGGGTTATGAATGGATGGAATCCAGTTACTTTGGGTTCAAATCAAAAAATATCCTCCTTTCCAGGTGACGTCAGCCACGCCCATCCCCTTAGCAAAGGGCTTCTTCTGCCACGCAGCCCTGTGGGAAAAGGTGGCCAATTTTAGCAAAACTTTTAATCAACCATAAATTCAACCTGCCTGAAGTAGCTCTGGCTGCACCTCAGCCCTGCTGGGTTGGAGGCAGCTGAAAAGCACTGAAGCTCAGCCAGGGGTGTGTGCTGCCCAGCTGAGGAGGCCCAAACCTCCCTTGCTTTTCTGAGGAACTAAGATTTTCACAGAGCAACCACTTTTTTTTGTTCCAGGCTAGGGGCTGCTTGTCTTGGGCAAGCTCTTTGCTGCTTGGTAAACAGCTTGTGGGACTGCTAGGAAAGGCATGTTAAATCAGGTGTGAAACAACTAAAGGTAGAGCTTTCCCAGCAGCTGGAACCCCAACTCTGTCCCTTCTCCAAACTGCTCGTGTCACTTTTGGAACCCTATCACACAGCCTGAGAGCTTGGGGAGGTTTCTGGTGTCTGCAGCAAGTCCTCTGCACCTTGTGCCTTCTGAGAAATCCTGACTTAAGCTGTTTTGTAGAGCCTGTGTTTGATTAGCCAAGTGTTTTGAGCTTAGCTAAATGTTATCTTTAAAGGCAGCCTCCCAAAATACTCAAGTTGGGGGCTGTCGTTGGGGTAGGGAATCCTGCCATGGCAGGGGTGCTTAATCCTGTGGTTTATGAGCAGAGGAAAAACATGTGCAAGCTGGCGTTGTTCAGACAGGATTTCCTCCTATGGTGAGTAGATATGTGCTGATCTCTCACTAGCTGACATCTGGGAGCACACCAAAATGAAAGTGCAGTTCAACTCTTTTTAAATTTCCTATTTTTAGTCCTTCTTGCAGTGGCTGAGTGGAGAAATGACTCTCTAAGAAAGAGATGTTGCTGCCCCATTGAATTTCTGCTTCCCCAGTTGTCAGTTGCTTTCCAGTGTTTCCTTCTTCTTGGAGACTTGGGAAAAGTTGGATGAGTGTTGGTGCCAGTGTTTGTTCTCCTTTTTTGTGGAGAATTCAAAATCTTGGTGGCATCCAAATGGCTCCTTCCTCTTCTAAGGAAACTTGTTGGAGAGGTGGTTTTGGTTTGTTGTGGGCTTTTTTTTCCCCTCTTGAGCTGGGAGATGTTGTAGTAGTGCCACCTGAGGTTGAAATAAACTGGATATACTTCAGTGTCTGCTGAAGAGTGAGTGATTTTACTGGAGAAGCATGAAATTCTGCAAGGTGCCTGTGCAGGCAATGTAAGCTGGAGTTTAGGTCTGTGCTAAACCCTGTTTTTTTTACCACAGTTTAATACAATGTGATGTTTGAAGGTTCTTTGTTTCAAATAAAGGACATGACTGAAGTAGAAGCTGCTCAAAGTGATGCTGATATTCTGGTTTTATTTGTATTCAGTCACCATCCATTATTTCTCACTTTCCCACTGATTTCTGCTGGAGTCTAGGAGAGTTTCAAAAGCCTCAACCAAATCTGTCTCTGAAATGCAGAAGGTCCAGAGCACGTGGATACTTCAGTTCCTCCTGTTGTTTCCAGGAAGAAGGGTGAAAAATCCTCTCTTAAAACCAGGATTTGAATCCAAACTTCCAATTTGAATGTCTTTTCTGGATATTGAATGTCTTTTATGAGACCTGTGTGGTGTGAAGGAGCAGTTGACAGCTCTGACAGACCTTGCCCAGGCTTCCTGCTCTCTCTAGCTGGGCTTTAGCCCAAGGTTTGCTTACTGGTGGGTCCTCTTCATTAAAGAGCTGCCTTAACTTCAACCTCAGGGTCAGGGATCCAGGTCTGTGCAGTGGAAAGGTGGCTGCTTTAAGCTGGAGTATAAATGGATTGATTTTTCTTAATCTTTTGTCTAATGCCTTCTTAAATGCTTCCTAGCCCATGAAGGAGGTGTTGATGTTGATTAATGTGAGAATTGACCAAATACGGTGAGTGGCTGCTTGACTAAGACCTGTAACTGCAACTTGCAATGCCTTTGGAGGATATGAAGCTGCCATGGCTTATTTGGGCTGAATATTATGGGATTCTTGTCACCTAGCCCTGACCAAGTGGCCAAAATTCACTTCTGTGGTCTCGGGTCCTGAGGCAGGCTGGGGGAATGCTTCCAAACAGATGGTCTTGGGAAGTCAGAGCTCTTGCCTGGCTGGTGGATGAGATGTTTGCTTTTGAAACTTCCTTCATGGGGCACGAGGGTGGGGGCTGGTTGAGCAAGTTCTGAAAACATTTCCCTGTCGGTCGAGCTGAGAGGATTTATTACAGCAAGAAAACACAGCGTATTGGAGGAAGGTGCTTTGCTTGTTTCCTAATTAAAATCTCATTAATTTTCCAGACTGGGTGCTGTCTGGGTCATGCCCAAGGCAGTGGCAGTTCTGAGCTTTGGAGGGGCCTGTAGACAGAAGGAAGTTCTGAGCGAGGAGGCAAAACCAGGATCCATTTCTTGTGCCCAAAATAGGCTTCTCGTTGGAATTACTGCAGCTGCATTAGCAAATACCTTGTGCTGCCTTCAGTGGTGGCTGAGCCTTGGGGTCAGGCAGTGAGATTAATTTTCTGGTGTTACCTGGTGCTGTTCTTTGCCCTCCCTTCCTCTTCCAGGCTCTGGAAAGCAAATGTGCAGCGTGCTTTGAGCTCCTGCCCTTCATGCCACCACCTCCACACTGGGCTGGAGAATCCCAGGATTTATTTGCACACACTTGACTTATCTGGCTGCTCTTCTCTTAAATTACCTCCTTTATCCCTGCTGCATGGGAGTGAAACATGAATAGTTTATAAGTCATCAGTGTAGCCTGTGTTGTTTTTCAGCACGGGGGTTGGCTGGCTGAGGAGTCCTGACTCTGAGTTAAACCCAGGAGACCTCACCCAAAGTGCTGGGAGCTGTGCTGCAGAGTGTGTCCTTGCTGGTGCTGGCTCTGAAGAGGATGAGGATGTCCTCAGTGTCTTTCTGTTGCAGCAAGTGGAGCTGAGTTCTCTCCCTGTGTGTTGACTTGGACAAGGGGGAGGGTTACCAGCCTGGGTGAAAGCAGAACCCAGGCTCTGACCATTTCAGCAGCATCAGCTGAAACAAGACAGAAGACAGCACTTCAGTAAGAGGATTTTGTGAGGAAGGAAGAAGGGTTGGGACTGCATTGAAGACAGGAGCTCAGTGGTTGCCTGAAGCCACCAGGGGGAAAAAAAAATACTCTTTATTCCCTGAGGGCAATTTTTTTTGCATTTCTTCAGGTGATACTTTAGCTTTTCCATTAGCCAAACTGCTGACTTTGGAGGTGATGTTCTGCTACCTGCCTTCCCCAGTTATTTTTGCTTTGGTAAATATCAGGATTTAAATAAAGCTGGCTGCTAGCAAAGGTGATGGGAGCCTGGCTGATAGCCTGCTCTTGCAATCTGAGCTTGGCTCCAGAAACAAGAGATGGGTCTTTGGGTGAGTTAATTCAAAGGAGGAGAGAGCCATGAAATGGAGGATTGAGGTAAAATATCAGCTGCATTATGCTGACTGCAGCACTCAGCTGTATTTATCCACCCAGCCTTGTTGCTGTGCAGATTTAGGGGCCATCCCAGAGAGTTTGGGATGTAATGCCTAAAAAACAGGCGTGGACTTGGCTCAGGAGTGCCAGTGCTCCCCTGGATGCTCAGAATCAATCTTCATGGAGCTGTTGGTACAGGCAGAGCTGTTCCAGAGCTTGGTGAGGTGAAAAGTGGCCCAATGGAATAAGTATTAACTTTGTATGAAGCCAAAGGAGACATCAGAGGTGGACTGAAGCTGGCATGTGTGCCACGTGGGGCATTGCTCCTGCAGGAACTGTCCCTGCTGCTCAAATGGAGGAGAAGTTTGGTGGGATTTATGTTGTGTGCTGGCCCTCTGCAGTTTTGTCTCAAGGGTCAGTCAGATGTATCAGAAGAGGCAAAGAAAGCATAAAAAAAGAGTGAAAGACCAGTCAAATCTGGGAGTGAGGGTGAGGGAGAGAATTCTGCAGCAGATGGGCGTCGTGTTAGGTGGGGAGGTGATATCCTCATGCCTGCACACTCAGCAAGGTGGGTCTTGCTGGACACGAGCAAAAGGCACATTAACCTACTTTTTTTGACCTTTTAGGCAATGGGAGAACTTTCAGGGCTGGGAGCTAATTAGATAACCTCTCTGTCTCCCCTCTCAGCTTTGCCTGGCATCCGATTACTTGCCAGAGTTATCTGGTGAATTTACAACCCTGGCTGCTGGACATGAGGGTGCTGGAAAGTGCTGAGGTTGGACATTGAAGAGGGCAGCTGGCAGGGCTCCACGGCCAGCCTGGGGTAGTCTGGGAGGAGAAACTGTTCTGAAAAGATCCTGGAGCATGCAGAGGGTTAAAGGAGAGCATCACAAACGGTCTGTGGATATGGTCAGGGTGACAAATAGGAGTGTTGAACCTCAGGAGCTGTTGTACGTGGAGTGATGATGGTTTCAATTAAAAAGAAATGATCATTTGCCTCTGTAAAAATGAAGCAGTCCTTCTCTAGAGACTGGTTTGGGCACTTCCTCAGGAATATTTGAATGGAAGGCAAGAAGACAACGTGACTGTGAAAAAAGAGGTCATCAAAATTCTGAAGCAACACAGACCTGCTGTATTAGCTTCTCTGGAAGGCTGAATGAGCCCAGTGAGCCAGCTAGTAGTAAGTGTAGAGAGAGAAGGAATCAAGAAATATATTGGGAGGGACACATCTGCAGGGTTGAAGCCATGAGCTTGACAAGAGGAGCTCACAGAGGTGAGCTGCAGGAGGGTTTTTACAGAAGGCCTGACCCAGTCAGGAAGAAGATCCTGTGAATGATTTCCCATTGCATGGGCCCAACCTTCTGCTGGGTGTGAGTCAGTGGCAGCCAGCCTGTGGGGGAAGGAGGGTGGTTAGGAGGTGGCTTCACAGCTTTAGAAAGCAAGGCACTTACTTGACAACACCTTTGTATATGCAAAAATATTTGTGAGGTGTAGAGCCTTCAGCACAAGAGAGACCTGGACCTGCTTAAGTGGGTCCAGAGAAGAGCCATGAAGATGATCAGGGGCTGGAGCAGCTCTGCTGGCTGGGACAGGGGAGGTTTAGATTCAATCCAAGGAAGGAGTTTTTTCCTGTGAGGGTGGTGGGGCACTGGGAGCAGGTTGCCCAGGGAAGCTGTGGTTGTGTCCTCTTGGAGATGTTCCAGACCAGGCTGGATGGGGCTTGGAGCAACCTGCTCTAGTGGGAGGTGTCCCTGCCCATGGCAGGGGGGTGGAACTGGATGAGCTTTAAAGTCCCTTCCAGCCCATTCTATGGTTCTAAGCTGCAGAAAAAGACTGAAGTCTAGTGTGGGACTGAGTCAGGAGGACATATGGAGAGGCACCTGGAGGTGCTTGGCATGTGAAGTGGCCCTGAGTGGTTATGCTGTCCCTGGAGCTGGATGTTGGTCTTTTTGGGGTGCTTGCCTCCTTCTGCTCCAGCCAACATCTCTTCTGGTAGTGAACAGGCAGATGTCAGAACCTTCCTTATGAAGTGTTTGAAAAATCAGGACAAGTTCTCCTACCTTAGGGCTGTGACAGCTTTTTTTCATTCTGTTTAGCTAAAATTTGTCCAACAAGGAAAATGTAACTTTGTGCTAAATTCAGATTTAAAAAGGGGAAAAAAAACCCCCCTCTTGTGCAGTAACATTACCCCAATTAAACCTTTTGATGTTCACTGGGGTAGGTGGGCAGCTCTGCAGCCCCCTTCAGTGACTCTGATCCCATTTATTAGAGGTGAGTGGTGCTGGTTTGCAGCCTGGGCAGCTTCTCTCTGCTGGTGTTCTGCTGTCCCTGCCTCACTCTCCCATGTGGGGCTAACGTGTTGCACGTTCACTTGATGCTGTGATTTATTGGGAAAGGACTTTTTGCAAACTTTATGCTTCCCAGGAGTTGTTGGCAGCAGATGAAAGCTGCTAAATTACCTTGTCATGTTCAGTGACAAGTTTAATAAATAAAACATTGTTTCTGTTCACCAGAAGACAAACACTGGTGCAGAAATCATTAGGGATGGTGGCCAAAGGTCAAGATGAAGAGTTAGTTCCCAGGAAGGTTTGTGGCTGGTCCCTCTTCCTCCTTTCTTGGTAGATGGAGGATCTTTTCATTGGAGACTGGCTTTGGACTTCTGCTAAACTAAAGGGGTAGATGTTGGTTTTGAATTTAAGTTAGTTTTGAAAGTAGAAGTAAATATCTAAAATAGATCCTTGCTGGGAAGGAGCTGCCAAGGAAATGTTAATTCCTGTCTCTGTGCACCTCTGTAGATGTTCTAACAGGAGCTGAGATGTGTCTGGTCAAAAAACAGTCACGAGGAGCCACAGAGGAGCTGCAGAACATGCTCTGGGAGGTGCTGAGCTCTTACTTCTGAAGCACCTAGTGAGTTATAGTCCAATGACCCACTCCAGGCTCTCAGGGCTGGTTATTTTTTTCTTGATAGATGTAAAATGCCTTGACAAAGAGTTGTTCCATGAGATTGAGCCTTTTAATAAAGTAATGCAAGAAAGTAATGGGTGGCAGAGTCTTCAGTGTGTGATAATTCACCTGATAATTGCTCCTGGAGTTGAGCTGGGAAGCTGGGTGATGTCCCATGAACATACCTGATGTGGAGCTCAGAATGATGAAGTGACTGAGAGGATGCTTGAAATACTTTACTGAAGGGAAAGCAACAAGCAAGGGCTTGGCGGAACAGACTGTGGACTTTGAGGTGCTCAGCAGAGGAGATCATCTCTGGTAGATGCTCCTGGAAGCCCAGTGCCACTCTTTTAGTCTGTCTGGGGGCTGCCATAGCTGTGCTGTCAGCCTGGCGTGGTGACACAATGTCATCACCATGCTGGTGGCAGTGACACTTCAGCTGCCTCCTTTGCTCCCCTTCCCCTGGATTGTTTTCCCCTGTGTGAGTCTTTGGAGCAGATGGTGGCTCGGTGGTTGGACTTGATGATCTTGGAGGTCCCTTCCAACCTAAATGATTCTATGTGTAAGTTGGTCTTTCCTGCAGAGCCTCTTTATAGGAGAGATCCCTCGTGAGCACTTGTGAGTGAGCATGGATTCAATTTCTGCACCAACCCAGGACAAAAGCTGGTTGGAGTTTCTGTGGTTTGGAGTAGACCTGTCATTTTTTTGACAAGCCTTTGCCAGCATGTACAACACCTTGACTTGAACTTGGAAAACAAGCCATTAAAGTTTTTTTGGAGTCATGAACTGGTACCACTGCTCCACAGCCTGCTCAGCTGTCTTAAAAGTCAGAGCAGAGCAGAATAAAAGCACTAATGTTTGCAGGAGGAGGTCTCTGAGGAGGATTTGCTGGCTCAAGCTGTGACACGACTTGTAGAGTTTCTCTGCAAGTAAATACCAGTTAGAGGGGAGCTGTGAGAGATCCAGTACAGCAGCTTCTGCTAAAATCTCCCCATCCCTCACCTCTTGCTTTTGTTTTAATCTTTATCCTTCTTGTAATTAGTGGAATAAGCCCTTGCAGCAATTGGTCTCTCTGTTTGGTCGTGACCACAGCAAATTGAGCTAAATATGTTGCTAAATAATATGACCTGGTTGTAAGTGGGAGTGAATAAAAGCCACTGGATCACCTCCTAACCAGAGAAGACAAAGGTAGCAGAGAACTACTAATAAAGAGAACCTTTTATTAGGTGTGATTGTTCCTGAGGTGTGTGATTGCTGCTTCTCCTGCTGTCCTTTGCTGTCAGGGAGCTGTGGTTGGTGAGTCTGTTACAAGTGGGTTTAGGGAGGCTCTGCCAGAACAGGGATAATAGTCAGGAGGAAAATAATCTACAAAACCAGACTGCAAGGAACATGTGCAGCTGATGGGAACATCCTGTTTGGGATTCATCTATCAAACAGAATGATTCCCATTCCCATCCAAGGTCCTTAAAAAGGGAATGCTGACAGCCAGGGAGGGAATCCTGCGACGGAACAGGCTCCTGGACTTCTTATTACACAGGGGTTACAATAATTGAACCCCTTGCTAAAGCTTCCAGCAGTAATACTGTCCTGTTGTGTCAGCTGAAGAGGGAGTCTGGTGCCTTTTGGGCTCTGGAGGTTGGCAAGGATTGAAATGACAGGCAGGAGGGGAAGCTGCTTCAATTAAAAAGATGGAGTTTTTTAGTACCACGAAGCTGAAACATTAGTCAGACATTCCTGGTGGGAGAGCTGACAGGAAATAATATGATTTACAATCTGGGGTATGTCTGCAACATAAAAGGAAGGAGGAAAAAAAAAAGTCATTTGCTGATTGTGTGCTTCCAGTCCTGGATTAATTTATGGAGATATTTTGCTTGTAAACTGCCCAGTGACCAAAGTGATCTGATGTGAGTTGGCTTCAAACTGCATAAGTTGTGCAAATGTTCTTTTTTCTTTGGTGTTCCTTCATGGTTTTTAGTTTCTGTTTCTGTTCTCTGAAAGGCCAGCTTGTCCTTTCCATTTGGATCACTTTTCAGATGCTGGTCTCGAGCAAAACTTGTGTGCAGAGCAGCCCAAAGACCTTTCCTTTAGCTGCAGGGTCCTAACAACTGTGGTGTTTTGGGGCCAAACACGGGCAGCACGGGCCAAACAAGGAGTGCTCAGACTCCATGTGTGTGGCTTTTTTACCTTCATCTTAATTCCTGAAGTGATTTGAGGTTGCCCAGTCCTCCTCAGCTGGCACCACAGATGGAAAAGTGCCATGAGCAGAAGCCTTGTGCTTGATGTCCTAGTGAAGGAGGGTTTGGTGGCCCAAGTGACTCGTTTCCCAGAAGGGGCTAACCCAGGGAGAAGCCACAGCTACAGCAGCACTGCCCTGCCTCAGCTGCTTTCTCTGGCTTCAGGAGTTAGCTCAGGGTGGTGTTGCTCCAGAAATACAACACAGAAGTGAAACCTGCCTGGTTTTCTTTCAGAAGAAGCTGCCTGACTCTGCTTATGCTTGGCAATAACCTCGTCAGATGGGCAGGAGCTCTCAAAACAAAGCTGTGAAGAGCAGGGAATTAAACCTTTGTGATAAATAGAAGCACAATCCTGCTGACTGTAAGGCTGGGAGCTTTAAATGAAATCTTTTACCTCCTTTCAAGTGAAATGGCTCAGCCTTTGAAATGGGTGGAGCTGCAGGCTTGTGAAAACCCTCTCCAGACCCTAAAGCACTGGGGGAAGAGCACAGGTGAAGTCTCAGGTAACCAGCAACAGGCAGTTGCCAAAACTTATGACTGAAGCCTGGGAATTTCTGCAAGGGTTCAGAACCAAATCCCTCCACAAAGACAGCACTTTAAAAAAGGTGCAAAATCGTTGTAGGAAGTACCTTAGCAGGTTGCTGGTGTCTGTTGGAAAAAGGAGCACAGCTTCTGTGCTGTGTTTCTGGTGGTGCTGGTGGCACTGATGTCTGTGAGGCTGTAGGGCTGTCTCTTGGCTTGTAGTAACCTCATTTATCAGGTGACAGTTCTGTGCCAAATCCAGTGCAGATGTGGTTGGTTTGTTACCTTGGGGTGGCAGAACGTGTTTAGGTGCCATGAACTGGGGCTGTTCAGCCTGGAGAGAAGACTGGGAGGGGATCTGATCAATGCTGAGCAAGAGCTAAAGGGCCCTGGGGGGCAAGAGGCTGGGGCCAGACTCTGGTCAGTGGTGCCCAGAGACAGGACAAGGGGCAACGGGCACCAACTGGAACCCAGGAGGTGCCACCTGAGCAGGAGGAGAAACTTCTTTGGGGTGAGGGTGCAGAGCCTGGAGCAGCTGCCCAGAGAGGCTGTGGAGTCTCCTGCTCTGGAGAGATCCCAGATCCTCCAGGATGTGATTCTGGGTGAGCTGCTGGAGCAGGGGGGTGGAGGAGATGATCCCCGAGGTCCCTTCCAACCCCACCACGCTGGGACTCTGGTAGTTGATTTCTTTGCTTGCAGGTTCCCCTGATCCAGGCTCAGGTCCTGTTGCCTGACATTACCAGCACAGTGTCCCAGCCAGGAGACCCTTCAGGAGGCCTCTACAGTGATTTTATTTTTATTGGCACTATTTATTTTTACCTGAGCCCCAGCACATAGTGCTTGGATGACCTGTAGCTGCTCTGAGAGGGGTTCTCTTTTGGAAATAAGCTGAGTAGAGCAGAGAGGCTGAAGAGAAGAGCTGAGGCAGGCAAAGGAAGCTAAACAAACAGAACTGTGCCTATAGATATATTAATGATGTTTTCCCCCGGGGTAATGCCATGGGAATCTTATAGCAGATGCTTAAGTGGAGATTCTAGATAGCCAAACATCTTCAGAGGAAACTTATTAAGGAGCTTTCATCTAAGCTAATATTTTCAGTGTTTGAGATTCCTATGATCTCTAAATCCTTCAGTGACTTGAGCTGTAATAAAACTTCATTTAGAATTTCTGTCTGAACTCCCTACTCCTCCACAGGAGCTCTGTGCTGGATGAAACAGAGGAATGATGGAAAAGGGCCTGGTATCAAGTAAACACTAAGCTCATTAAGTCCTGCAACCTCAAAGAGCTTGGCTTGAGAGCAGCCCAGACTGGGAGACAGTCTGTCTAATCACCTCCTCAGTGAGCAGGGGTTTATAAGCCTCTCCATGTCTAAAGGCAAGAATTCTGTACAAGTGTTTTGTCTGGAGCTCTGTTAAGAATTTGTTCAGCATGGAATTGGACAAGAAAATGGAAATCCAGACCAGGTGAAGTGAAGAGGAGTAGGTTGGATCAGCTGTATGAGGTGATCTGTCTCCTGAGTTCCCAAAGAACACCTTCCTCTTTGTTTTGTGCCAGTACCTGCAGCTGCCCTCCTGCTCCAGCTGGGGCAGAGGGCTGGGACCAGAGGCTGTCTGTGCCCACAGACCTGGTTTTTGAAACCTCAAATCACCTACAGTGAGAGGAGCAGAAGATAGTGGTAGAATTACCCATTCAGTTCTGGAGTAGGACAAACCAGACACCAGATACCTCAGGGAACCACTTTGCTCCCTCATCTGTGCCCGTTGCCTTTTTGACTGTGCCAGCACAGATTTATGCTGGGTTAAAGCAACCATATCACCACAGATTTAGGGACAGAAATGCAGCAGAACCTGCCTTTATTTCACTGCTCTCAGAGACCTGCTGCCCAACCATTTAATTATTGAAATGCTCCTCAAGAGAACTGAAGAGTCCTGCTGCTCAGCCTTCCTTTGACCTATTTGATACTGGGAAAATCCAGCTACTGTGTGCTTGGATATTTTTGGTTTTCAATGCCTGAACCCCTTTAAGAGTCTCTGCCTTGAACAGTTTTGCTCCTGTCTTTTTACAACTGAAGCTGGTTATAAATATGGTCAGGCCGAGTGCTTTTGGTTAATCCCTAAACCACCCCAAATGTCACTACTCCTTCCTTGGGGGTGGTTCTCCAAAGCTGTAAAACACTTCCTCGGGGGTTGCAGCTTCAGTGGTGGTTTTTAACATCATTTTCCCCCAGGCTTTTTGGCCTATTAAACAACTGCAGCTGGCAGAGGAGGTCGGAGCACTTCCACCAGCATTCCCACGGCCTGGGAGAGGAGTGTGGCCTCCTGACCCTGTGCCAGCTCCCCTCCCTCGAGGAGGAGATAGCAGGAGGTAAAGACAACACTGGGTAAGAGGGATCCCTGCCTGTGCTCGGCTGCTGGAGCATCCAAACACTCTGTTTCTCTGAAGGCTGAAAGGTTAGCAGCAAGAGGTGGGTGGTTTTCCCCTCCCCTGAAAATCTAATGAAGATAAGGGAAAAGTTGTGGAAGTCTTGGCTGTTGCTTTTGCATGTGAATGTGGTGAAAATCAGGTCAGAGATGGATTTGGGGTCACTTTCCAAGAGAAATAACTTACTCCAGGCTCATTTCAGCCAAGGATTTGCTTCTCATGTTAGCAAAGTATTTAAAGAGTATGAGGGGGTCACACACTACTGGAATGCATCCTCCTTTGGTGACAGCTGTCAGGAACTCCTGCTCTTGGTGCCAGTGTGTCCTGCTTTCAGGCTGAAGGCTCAGCTCTTCAGATTATTGCAGATATCTGAGAGTTGGTGCATAACTTTCTGTAGAGCTGAAACATTTTGCAAAGATGAATGTCCTAGAACCTGAAGTGGATGAGAAATAAATGTATCATCTTCCCCAGACCAGGCTGGCTGACTTGCTGCCTATAAAATATTTACCTTTTGATAGGGGATGGGGTAGTGCCTTTGAAGAACAGCTTTCATAATGGATGTCTACTGAACCGAGTGCTCCCTCCTTTCTTCATCACTTGGCTATCACTTAATTGCAGGAAACTTTGCTTCCTGTTTCTCCCTGACCTGGGGGCTGCTACTTGAATGGAGTGATAATGTAATTGCTGTAGTTGTGGAGCCTTTCTTAAAACTTTTTGGAGCTTGGCAGAAGACAGGAGGGAGAAATTAAAGCTAAGCTTGTTGTCTAGGGGTGTCTGGGAATTGCAAAGAGAAAAGGGAGGGGGAGAGGCAGCCTGAACAAACTGGCTCTGCTTCAGCTGCTGGGTGACCTGCTGATCAAAGGAACTCCTGGGGATTTTGGGTCCTGTTAGGCTTGCAGGAAAGTGTCTGTTTATATCTGTTGTCAAGAAGGAGAGCTAAAGGTTATGTCAGGAACGTGGTTCAGCACACCAGGTGTCCCTGGTAATGTCTGTTGCACATTTACTGGCTCTGAAATGAAGTTTAGGGTGTTGGGTGTTTTTTCTCAGAATTGGATGTGAGACCAGCTACAAGAAGCCCTTTGGGGCATGTTGCTGTGTTTTCTCAGCATAGAGTCATGGAATGGTTTGAGCTGGAAGGGACCTTTAAAGATCATCCAGTTCCACCCCCCTGCCATGGGCAGGAACCCCTCCCCCTAGAGCAGGTTGATCCAACCCCCATCCCGCCTGGTCTGGAACCAGGGATGGAGCATCCACAGCTTCCTTGGGCAACCTGGGCCAGGGTCTCACCACCCTCCTAGTAAATTAAGCCAAAGTTTCTGGTTTCTCAGATACAGGCAGCTTTTGGTGTGTGCTGTGTACCAAGAGAAGAACAATGGACCATACTTTGTGTGTGGGTTTCATTCTGTGTGTGTTGATAAAGCTGAAGGAGGGAGAGTGAGCTCTGTGTGGGGACAGAATTTGTCTTGGATACCAGTTAGCTCAAGCTGAGTGGCACAGCACAAATGAGGAAGTATTAAAATTGCTCCGGGAGAAGGAACTTCAGTTGCCTAACCCAGGTTATTTTTGAGATACCCTGGTAAAATAATGCATTAAACATTCACAGAAACACTGGAAACAGTTTTTGGGGAGGTGAGGACTGGACTTCCTTCCACCCACAGGACAGCATTAAATTGGTGGCGTGACACCCATTGAAGCTGCCCTCTTCAACCCCCACTCTGGAACTCTTTTTACACCCCCAAGCCAACAACCCCTCATTTTGTGGGGCTGAACTTTGGTGTGTTGATACCAAACACACTTAGAGCTGGGGGCTGTCCCTGGTGTCAGAGGGGTGGGGGAGCCCTGCGGTGGGCACGGGCGGGACGTGTCCTGGGTGGGTTGTGACCAAGGGATGCCCTGGGTGGGTTGTGACCAAGGGATGTCCTGGGTGGGTTGTGACCAAGGGATGTCCTGGGTGGGTTGTGACCAAGGGATGCTCTTGTCTCTGCAGAGTGACCAGCAGCTGGATTGTGCCTTGGATTTGATGAGGCGTCTGCCTCCACAGCAGATCGAGAAGAATCTCAGCGACCTCATTGACCTGGTGAGTATGGGATGCTGGGACCAGTCATGGCCAGGACCTGGGTGTAAGCAGCTCTGGTATGTAAGAACCTTTTTCTGCAGCATTTCAGAGGTGTGGTGATTTGTCTCCTTGGCAAGGTTGAAGAATACAATTGCCCCAACAACGTCAGGAATCTGTTTACTCTGTGTGTGCAGGGCCACGCTCAGGTGAAGGCTCATTAGCAGTTTTCTTGATGAAGTCATCACCAGCTTGGAGGCTGCTCAGCAGGCAGGATTTGGGCAGTTTTGAGCAGTTTATACAGGGTTGATGGGTGCCCTTGTGTGTGTCTCTTGTCTCCAATAAACTCCCTGCCTGTAGTTTGTCGCAGGGCTGGTGCAGTGGATGTGCTACAGCACCAGGCTTCAAAAACACTGCTGAGACAATATGTCACAACACTGGGGTTCTGGAGTGCACCCAAATCTATTTATAATTTACACTGTATCAGATATTCTACAATCCAGCAAGTATATAAAGTGAAAAACCTGGCCAACAATCCTCTGCCTGGTTACTTGCTTGCCCCCAAAACATTTGGTTTCCTTCTGTAAACTGCTAGTGAAAAAAACTTAACTGAAGAAGGATTAAATTGTGTCCAAGCTGTTTGTCATCTGGGTGTGCAGAACAGCAGCTGCTTACCAGGTAAAAGTTTAGAAGGTCAGTTACTAAGTGGTATTGGGGCTGCTTTTAGTGAACTTGGGAGGAGTCTCATGGTCAAAAACCTCTTACTGACAAATTTATCACTCTGTTTAAATCCTGCTTTTAGATCCATAAGCCAAGGTACAGGTAAGAAAGCTCAGTGGGTCAGGAAAGAAATTATTCCCTGCAGGAAGGGATTATTTCTCTTTCTTGAAACCATTTAGTAATTGGCCACATCTGTGCCACCAAAACTCTTGGCAACCTCAAGCATCATTTTTGTGGCTGTTGCCAGAGGTAGGACACAGAATAACTAAATCCTTGATATGATCTGGTGTGACACGGGTGGTTTTCTGATGAAATTTTGGGGGGATTGAACTGATATCAGGGTTTGAGCAGCTCCAAGGGCCATTCAAAACAAGGAATTGTTTGGGGAGCTATGGTAAGTTTGGCTGTATAATTGGTAGGAGTGGTTTTTTTTTTTTTAATGACTCAGAAAATTGCTGGTTACCTCTAAATGTTGGAATTACTTTTGGATGGAGCTCATTAGTGCTCTACATGCTTTCCATCAGCCACACGCTCACTGGGCTTCTTTTCATACTGAAAGTGTAACATGAAACAGGCCCCTTTGAATGAGGCTGGTTAGAAGGAGGGTCTGTGATTCCCACATTAGTCATTGCAGTTTCTTCTGAGGGTTAGAGATTAAATAATTGGTTAAATCTAGTATGATTCCTTCATTGTTGAGCCATTGTGGACCTCTTCAGCCACTCTCAGCCTGAGCTCTACAAGACCAAAGGCTGCACTCTACTTAGGCAAGAGCAATGTGTGTGTTGCCACCTGTAATGGTTCCAAAAACATCACAAGTCAGACTCAAGCAAATAGTATTTTGACCTTTTTTTGGTGAGTTTCATCCAAACCTTCACAGCTGACATTTTTATTCTGTTTCCTGTACTATTACTGGACAATAACACCCTTGAAATAAAAGGTCAGGGCTCCAAATGCATGATGAGCATGCTCAGGTTCATTCAGCTGGTGACAGAATTATGAAAGGTGGCATCCTGAGCTCTGCTTGCTCTGTGCTTGGTTGCCTTGCTTCCTTCACAGCCATGCTGGAGCAGATGTGAAGCTGAGCCCCCCACATCTATTTTAGTTTTTGCTAAGTGTTAGTTATTATTTGAAGTCTACTTCAACCCAGCTTGTTGGAACCCTTCTGTAGGAACTCATCTCCAGGCTGATGAGTGTAGCTACTGGTTTGATGCTTAAAATCCCTTGAGAAGTGATGAAAATGACTTAGAAATACCTTTGTAAACAGTTTTCCAAACTGACATGTGCTTCCTAGGCTTGGGAGTGATGACTGCACCAAGCTCCCTCCCTGAGGTCCCTCAGAGCCATGCTGTGCTGCTGGTTTTTAATGAAAGAGCATCTTGGTGCCAATATAAGCCCATGGACTCTGTTCAGGACTGTACATTACTGCCCCCAAGTGTTGGGCTGACAGGGGAAATGGTCCAAACTTGAACGTGAAGTAAAAAAGGTGGGTGGAAGAAGAGAATTTTTGGGTCACTGGCCCTCATCAGACTAGACACTTTTCATTCATTAGCAAAACAGTTTGTGGTTTGCCCTTTTACCACATCTGTTGTTGCATTTTTCAGGCTGACGAGTCCTCAATTAGAGTTCATTAGGGACCTTGTCAATCACAGGAGTCCAGAAGTCCTGCCTGAAAGAAGCTGTGCCTGGTGCTGGTAATGTGCCTTGGCATGGAATGCTCTGGTTGGAATCCAATTAGCCATTATTTGTAAACAGAGGACTTGGAGCCTGTCAAAATGTACAAGAGGACCTCTAAAGCTCTACAGAAAGGGTTTAGTGTAGGCACATAGCTTTTTAAGGACAGCCAGTTGAAATGAGAATAACTTTCCATGTAGCTCCTCTGGAAACTGGAGTAACTGCAGCCTTGGAGCATCTTCCTGTCAGCCAAGTCCAAACTGTGGTTTATAGAGAAACAAGGTTTATCTCAGAGTGATCAGAGAGAAATGTCCTCCTGCTGCCTTTCTCTTAAGAGAAGTTGCACAGTCAGTCAACCCCCCTGGGCTTTTAGTTGTTCTTCCATGAGGAACCCAGAGAAGGTTCCAGCTTTCAGGCAGTGCTGCTGTGGAGGAAGGGTCTCTTCTTGGCAGCACACACAACAGGGCAGGTGAGGAACAGCTGGGGTCAGTTTTGGAGCCTCCAGAATCCTTCTGGGTTTTTTTTTTTTGCAGGACAGCTTCATTTAGGGGTGAATCTCTGGGAAAGATGGAAATTGGATTTATTGGGTTTATGGGCCAGGAGCAGCAAATAAGGGCTCTGTGACAGGATTGTCCTGATGGCTTTGACTCGAGTGGGGGAGTCCAGGTGCTCTCAGTCTTGGTAAAAGTTGAGCAGGTTCCTTTTGCAAGTACAAGTTTCCTGCTGTGTGTTT
>NW_008630493.1:18873-26144 GCF_000691845.1 Merops nubicus
TGATGGTTTAATTTGGATGTTGGCCTGTGTGTCTAGAACATAAAGGAGATGAGAAATCTTGCTGACTCAGATAAATCAGACGGCTGGCAGAAAGTGGGGACAGAGCACTGTCCTTGCAAAAACTGGCTCACAAAATGGACAAGCAGCCTGGGATTTAAGCAATACTCAAACATATTCCCCAAAGGGAAAGGTTTCTTGAAGTACAGAACCAAGTTAGGCTGATGTGAAGAATTAAAGCTCCAGCTTTTTGTAGATACAGCAGTCAGGAACTTCACTGGTTATTTTTCAAGGCTCTGTTTGCAATTAAAGATCTGGGAGGTGATCATCTTTGCTTTCTCATCACAGGAGAATGCTGAAGTGTTTTGAGTAGAATGTGTTACTTTTGAGAAAGTCCCAGAGTGACGAAATTAAAATGTATAAACTTATGATTTGGAAATATTTGCACAATATTCAGGACCTTGCTTCATGTTGCTAGCGTGCCTCCAGGCAAGGCTCAAATCTGCCTGCATGCCTTTAGTAACTGAAGATATACGAAGCTAGAGGATTTATCCCCAGGAAAACTGCACTGCTTGGGCTGCACAGACCATAAAGAACATGAGAATGTGACTGGAGCCTTTAGTATTTTGAGTCCAAGAGCCTAAGCAGTGTGCAGTATCAAGGAGAAAGATAAAATAATTGAATGCAGATGGCCAACTGAACATCTAGTGAGGGTGGAAGATGCTTAAAAAGGAAAAAAATGATCAGACCCAGTGAAAACTTAAAAAGAAACTAGTGGAAGCAGAAGTGCATGGATAGCCTTGTGGTCTCAAAGCTGAATTTCTGAGCTGCTGTTCTTCCTGGACTTGCTGACTTGTGTGTCAGGCTCGAAGCCACCAGCAGCCAGTTGAGTTTCTAAGGCAAGGGCTGTTGGCTAAAGAAAGGGGCTCTGGCTCTGAATAAATGTATGGCTCTTGAGAGCCAGTCTGCCTTTTGGTGAGTGGCTGTAAGCAGGAGCTTTTCTAGGAGAGAAGATTACCTCTGGATATCTTCATGGTAACTGGAGATAGCAATTAATATATGCCAATTGTTAATGTGATGCTTGGCTTAGGGTGAGCAGCCCCAGTCACTTGTACAAGATTGTGAAGGTGGATTTCAATTCTGGCCTGATACTCATTCACTCCTTTTTCAGCCTGAACTGTGGAGTTTATTCTTGCAGGCTCCTACCATTGCACTGCTGGCGTTGGAGACCCTTAAAATGCCTGTTTAAATCTCTTTCCAAAGCAGTGTGAGTGCGTGGGGATCGCTTGGGGAGCTTGAATCCTAATCAAAACCCTCTAAAATCCCTTTTAAAGCTGGGAGGAAACGCTGGGAGATGGAAACCTCACTGGAAGAGTACTTCTGCCTGTCCTGTAGCTGTTGCCGGATACCTCCGGCCCCAGCTGGACTCTTGACACAACTAGTCAAGGCTTCCCAAGATATTGATATGCTGTGATGGCTCCTGGGACTCGTGATGGGTAATGAGATCCAGGAGCCTTCACCTGCAGGTCAGTAGTCACAGTCCAGGGCACGCTGGTGCCTGCCAGATGGCTAGCTTTTGTTCCTCAGGAAGCTGCAGAAGGGGGAAGCTAGCAGAAGCCCCGTTTTATCCAGCAAATCACAGGAAGAATGCCAAAGGAGCCTGTTTTATGAACATTATTCCCCTTTCAGAGGTTTTAAATTGTAGTTTCTCAAGCTGAACTGCACAATTCTCTGCTTGATGTCGTTTCTCTTCTGTCACATCGTGAACTAGACAAACTTGGATCACCAATCTTGTTAACGTTTGCCTTTTCCCACAAAAGCTAATTGATTTTAATTGGGTTTTTTTGGCTGATTCTTCCAGTGCTGGAATTCAGTGCAAATACTTTGAAGGAAGCTGAGCTGTTCCCAATATCAGTTACATCTGCTCTCGAACACAAAAGTCCATTTAAGTGTCATTTCATAAACAAAGCTTGAAGAATGCGTGGCCCTTGGACATCTGATGGATCAAATTAAGGTTTAGCAATGTGTGGATTTGTGGGAGTGACTTTCCTAGTGGTTTTAGGCCCAAGATGAGTGGAGCCAGGCTTCCTTCTTGAGTTTCCACAACATCCGCTGGGCCATGTCTGTGTTCTGCAGGGACAGGAAATTCTGAGGCTGTGGAATGACTCAGAAAAATTACAATAATATTTTATTAGATGCTGGCCTGGAGGGGAAGGAGCTGAGCTGAAGGAGGGGGGGGGGTCATGTGCCAAAATGGTTATTTTACCAGAGAGCTGGGTAACTTGTACAGACTCTTCTTTGCATTGGAGCCACTTCCCAGAGTGGTTTTGTCCATTTTTGTCATGTTGTAAGTTGCCTTAAAAAAAAGATCTGGTTTTAAAAGTTAATGTGCAGTTAAAACCTTCACTTTCCTGTTTGGATGTAGCTTTTCATTGAAAAGTGCTCTGATCATACACATGTTCAGATGCTTGCATGTTATAGATGCAAAGTCAGAAGGCAGATGGGTCTGAATGCTGCTTTTGCTGATCTTTTGAAGCTCGCTTCAATTTCCTTCTGGTTCTTTAAGGGAAAAAAATGTTTCATCTTTAATTTTCCTCTATTTAGCATAGTTTCCCAGTGTGTAAGGTTCCTCTGAAGGTCAGTTCAGTCTGACCTCTGAATAAACATTTCCATGGGCAGCCCCTTTGGCCAGCAATGCTGCTGCTGCAGTTGCAAACAGGATTCATTGCAGTCAAGGCTGTAGAAGAAGACAACAACCACCACCTTGGGGTACTCCAGTGGAGCCAAACCATCCCCTGGCCTGAGGGTGTAAGGTGCAGAATGGGCTGTGGTTCAGCCAGCGTGATCAAAGCCAGGGTGGGGATGTGTAAGGCATGAGGAGCTGAAGTGCTCTTCTTGTTCCCTCTCAACTTTTTTAGATGCTTCCTTAAATCAGATGTAAAAAAAAAAAAGAAATAAGCATTCCAAAACAATGGTTTAGTTGAGAAGTTCCTTCAAGCAGCAAGTCAAGAAGGAATGGTTATTAGGTTAGCTACTCCAAAAAGTGTACGGTTTCCACTTTGGCACAAGTGATTATTTGTCTTGATAACAGAGCAGTTGCCTTAATTAAAACACTGTCCACATACCTGCCCTGCTCTGATGGAGAATCCTGTTACAGGAGACAACAGGAGCCTTGTTCAACACGCAGGAGAGAAAGCTTCACTCACTTTTCATTCCCTTCTCCTTTCCTCTGTGCTACACATCCATTGTGTGTCTCCTGGGGGAAAAAAAAACAACCCACAAACACAGCAACTGTGCTCCTGAATGCTGCTGCTGTTCACTGCAGGCTGAGCAGCTGAGCTGGGACCCCCCTGAGATCCTTTTTTCCTCCTCTAATTTACATGGAGGGTGGTCTCACTCCATGACTATCTGTGCAAGCCCCCTGAGGGATGACTGAGTGCTTGTTTGTGCTGCAACGTGGGTGCATTAGGTCCAGAGTGTGCTGTGGAAGAGATTAAAGGAATGATGGCCTTTAGCTGAAGATGTGAGGTTAAGGTTGTGTTCTCCATTTGTCCTCCTTGAGTGGGAAAAGCTTGTGTCAAAGATGGGAGCCCAGTCTTTGCTTATAAAAAAAAATCATTATAGCTTCAATGTTTTCATCATAGGCTTATTTATAGTGCATTGATGAATTAAAATCACTGCTTTGGCATTTCAGCATTTGGCCTGGGAAGTGGATTCATTTTGTGTTGCTAAATTTAAGGCTATCTAATGGCTCTTGGGGACATGCACCCAGGCACCTAAGTGCATTTTGGCTTTTCAGTTAACGTAGACTAAGCTAATCAGGGAAGTTAATGGTGCAAATCCCATTTCTGACTGAAAACTAAGAGGGTTGGTTGGTCTTCTGTGCAGGGTTTCTTTGCTGGGGTCAGAATATTTGGATGTTTTCCTGTTCAAGAGGAACTGAATTCTGCAAGAGTGAATGTGCACTGAACAAACTGCTTTAGGAAGGTTCAGTGGTTGAGGTGGAGAAGGATTTAAGGAAAGTTCTGTGCCTAGTGTAAGATAGTTGCTCAGTGCTTGGTTTGCAGCAGCCAGCTTAGCCTGGCTGGGCCACGTATCTTCCCACTATGTTCTAAAATGCCAAGGACCTAAATTCAGAAGGAATCAAATACCTAACACGTAGCTGCAGTGTTTTAAAGCTGCAAATTACCTTCTCCAAATGACTGTGTTCACCCTGTAAGCAGCTTTCCTAGTGTAGGGGAGAGAGACCTCTGGGCATAAGTCTTGTAAATTTGTTCTTAGAAAGGAAGTGCAGCAGAATTTGAAAGTTGATGTAATAAATGATGCAAAAATGATTCTTTTGGGGTTCTCTATGAGGCCAGGCTGAGAGAGTTTGGGTCGTTCAGCCTGGAGAAGAGCAGGCTCTGAGGAGACCTCCTCGTGGCCTTCCAATGTCTGAAGAGGGTCTACAAGGAAGCTTGGAAGGGACTTTTTACAAGGGGTTGTGGTGATAGGATGAGGGGTGATGGCTTCCAACTGGAAGAGGAAAGGTTTAGATTAAAAATTAGGAAGAAGTTCTTCACTAGGAGGGTGGTGAGACCCTGGCCCAGGCTGCCCAGGGAAGCTGTGGATGCTCCATCCCTGGAGGTGTTCCAGACCAGGCTGGATGGGGCTTGGAGCAACCTGCTCTAGTGGGAGGTGTCCCTGCCCATGGCAGGGGGGTGGAACTGGATGATCTTTAAGGTCTCTTCCAATCCAAACCCTTCTGTGAACTGTGCCATGCTTGGCTGTTTTTCAGATCA
Organism: Merops nubicus; assembly: GCF_000691845.1. Lineage (NCBI taxonomy): Eukaryota > Metazoa > Chordata > Aves > Coraciiformes > Meropidae > Merops > Merops nubicus. The sequence goes on from NW_008630493.1 coordinate 23,652, forward strand.
TTAGGATTACAGGAGGAGTTCCCTCAGCTGCAATATCTCTCTTTTTATAAACACTGTGGAATCCGTTGGATACTTCCAAAGTGGATGAGTGGCTTTTCTTCTCCATTTTATTCTGAAAGAAGGATGAGACAAGAATATATTGCCTGAAGTCCTGCAGAGTGTCTGTACCAGAGGGACAATGGCTCTATAGTGAGCTGTGACAATGGGGGATTCTAATACAGTGTAGTGCTATATTCTAGTAAGTATATGATATAATGTGGTCACTGTTATGGCTGTAAGATGAGCCCCAGCTCTTAGAAATTGGGCAAGTGACTGTGCTTGTGAATATCTGCCTTACCAAATCATCCAGAGAGGGGTTTAGGTCACCATTACTACGTGGAAATCACATAGATTGCTTCTTAAAAACCATGTATTGAGTTCCTCCTCTTCCATAAGAGATTGTGCTCTCCACTGAGCACTGTGGAGACACCACCCTAGGCAGGTGTGATTGGCTTTTAGTTTTTATTTTAAAGAAAGCTCAATGGAAAAGAGATTTGCTTGGCTTTCTGTAAGGGTTGTAAATTCAGATGGCTTTGAACTGACTCTGTGTTGAGTTGGGCTTTCTCTTTGCAAATGCCTGGTGTATATATTAGAGTTTGAAGAGTTGCACAGCAGGACCTCTCGTGCTCCTGTACCACACGTGGAGCACTGGGCTTTTCCCAAACAAATGAGATAGAAGCAGGCTGGGAAAAAAACCACTTTTTTCCCAGTGTTTTTCATCACTATTACTCATTCTAAACACATGTCAGAGCTGAGAGTCTGTTCCTAGGTGCTTATCTCCCTGCTGATGGGCAGCTGGCCAAGGAGCAGGGGAGGAGGAGGAGGAGGAGGAAGATCCTCAGCTGGTCACTCTGAGGAACAACACAGAGCATTGCTCTCCATGATGAGGTGCTTGGGGTCTTGATGTGGGCACATCTGAAATGGAAGTGGGCAGCTCAGGTTGCTCTCTGCCTGAAGAGTCAGCCTAAAATGAATAGCTACAGGAGAAAAAGGAAGGAGGAGATAAAGTGGAACCAGATGGGCTCCTGAGCAGAGAGATCATTTCACCTCACTTGTGCCCTGACACTGCTGGTCTGTGTCAGCCCTGTGGAGCATTAGGGTGGCTACTTTCTGTGAAAACAAACATTTCCCCCAAAAGCTGCTGGCTTCCTGGCCACTTTGATTGACTGGGTGAATGTGGGATGGTTTTGGGGTTGCTTCAGCCAGGTCTCCCAAGTATCAAATGATGAACTCCTTGGAGAAACATCTAGATTTATAGAAATACTTAACTGCCCTGCTCTTCAGTCTGGGCTCTTCAGTCATCACTCCTGACCACATTACAGTGTATATAAACCAAAGGCAAAAAACCTCAAACTCATGTTTCAGCTTTCCCAGCCCCCTCTGTAACTTTACCAACCACTTCTTGGTTTTCCTCTTGTTTTTTTGTGTGTTTTTGGGGTGTTAGGTGGTGTCTCTCGCTAGCCACAGCTTGCTCTGTCCTGTGGCCTCTCTGGGTTTTTCTGATCTCTTGTGGCCACGTTGTTTTATATTTGTCCCTGCTCACTTTAACTTCATATCCTCAGTGTGTTGCTGCCTTGTCCTGGGGATTAGGATGTTTTCATTTCAGGCAGTCTGATCTCTTCTGTCCCATCTGAAAAAACAGTTTGGACTCACAATTTTGGGAGCTGTTGCACCCCTAATTTGTTTTTTCTCCTGTAGGCTTCTTTCCTTTGAAATCATACCAGCCAGCTCACTGCATCAGTGGCTGGAAGAGAGGAGAGCACATTCCTCTGTGTTCTTTACTCCTTCCTCCCTCTCCTTTTCTGAGTTGTGAATTCATCACTTCATGATTAATTTTACCCTTGACTGCCTTTTGTCTTCATGTTTTCACTCAGGTTTTCATCTCTACAATGTGGAATGAGATGCAGAAGACATTCCACATGGGTTATTTATCTTCTCTATTAGCATGTTGTCACCAGTGTTTTCAAGAACTTCCCATTTGTCCTATATCCTGTTGCCTTCCCAGCTTCCTGTTGGGAAAGAGCTTCTTACTTTAGCCCCTTCCCCATGAAGTGAAATCTGGACTACTTTTTCCAAGGAAAACATGTCATATACTAATTAATAGCCTCTCCAAGGATGATCTGTTGATTGTCCCTTGGGTGGATTTGGGTGAAGGGCTGCACATGCCCTAAAAGATGTACAGGGGAGATGGAGTTTCTGGAGGAAGCTGCTGGTGTGGCCAGAGCCTGCAGTGTAGAGATGTTGATAGAACCATAGAATGCCTTGGGTTGGAAGGGACCTTGAAGATCATCCAATTCCAACCCCCTGCCATGGGCAGGGACACCTCCCACTAGAGGAGGTTGCTGAGGGATGGAGCATCCACAGCTTCCCTGGACAACCTGGGCCAGGGTCTCACCACTCTTCTAGTGAACAGATTCCTCCTAATTTCTAATCTGCATCTCCCCACTTCCAGTC
>NW_008630494.1:0-805 GCF_000691845.1 Merops nubicus
AAACAACAGTAATAACAATATACTGTGTTATTAAAAGGTTGAGCAATTTGACAGGAACTAATAACAGGGTACGATAATGCCTCTTTGTTTTAAATCAGAAATTACTTCTTTAATTCCATCTTTGGCAGCAATTGGAATAGGATTTTTTTCACGTTAGTTATCTTGCTTTGTGGCAAACATGGGGCACCACGTAGCAATCTTAATTTTGATGGACTGTGTGAACAATGGGAGAAGCAGTTGTTGGAGGTTGAACTGTTGAATGTATAAGAAAACATTGAAAAGTTCTCTGATAAGGCACAGGATGCTGTAACCTTTGGGAGATGGGGTTGGATCCTATTAGCAGCATATAAGAAATAGCACCAGTAGAAAGATCACTTACTGACTGAATGCTCTCGTATGAGGGCTCAGATCAAGCTTCTTACTGATAAACTGGACACTTGTCAAACTGTACTTGAGAAGGCTATTGTGCAAGGTCATGGAAAGAGACGGGGACAGTGTGCTCATAAGAAGGCCCACTTGGAGGTTCTACTGGTGGATGTACATTGTAACCCTGATGACTCGGATAACGATATTTGGTACCCTGCGGAGTCTTATGGGGCTGGTGCCTCAGATGACTCAGCAGAAGTAAGACTGGTCGTCAGGAGAAAGATGGAATTCTCTGAAAATGAGCCACCAATAAGTACACATAAATGGAAGATTTTACGCAACAAGAAATTAATGACATTCTTGTGTAGTTCAGTCAGAGACCAGGTGAACCCTTATTTACTTGAATTGTATGTTTATATGATCAGGGAGCATCAGGGGT
>NW_008630495.1:0-42261 GCF_000691845.1 Merops nubicus
CCACCACCCCCCTCAAACCAGTACAATTGGGCAGGAAGGGATCTTTATAGGTCATCTAGCCCAGACTCCCCTGCCATAAACAGGGACATCAGCAGCCACATCACAGAATCGTTGCTCAGAGCACCATCCAGCCTGACCTTGAATGTTTCCAGAGATGGAGCATCTACCACCTCTCTGGACAACCTGTTCCAGTGTTCCACCACCCTCACTGTAAAACATTTCCTCCTTAAATCTACTCTAAATTTACCCTCTTTTTGTTTAAAACCTTTTCCCCTTGTCTTATTACAAGCCCTACTAAAAAGACTGTTCTCGCCTTTCTTAAATCCCCCATTAAGTATTGAGAAATTTCAATAAGGTCTCCCTGGAGCCTTCTTTTCTCCAGGCTGAATAATCCCAACTCTCTTAGACTTTCTTCATAAGAGAGGTGCTTCAGCCCTCTGATCATTTTTGTGGCCCTCCTCTGGCTACTTTCTAACAGGTCCATGTCTTTTCTGCGCTGAGGACTGCAGATCTGGATGCAGTTCTCTAGGTGGGGTCTTATCTTATCAGAGCAGAGTAAAGAGGGAAGATGACCTCCCTTGGCCTGCTAGCCATGCTTCTTGTTCTGCAGCCCAGAATATGACTGGCTTTCTCGGCTACATGCACACCTTGCTGGTTTATGTCCAGCACATGCTGCTCTGAATCTCTTCATCCCCGAGCCTGTTTGATACTGGGGGTTGCCCTGCCCTGACCCAGCTGCAGGACCTTGGACTTGGCCTTGTTGAATCTCGCAAGGTTCACATGGGACAACTTCTCCAGCTTGTTCAAGACCTTCTGAATGGCATCCCAACTCGCAGGTATACCAACCACACAACTCGGTTTGGTGTCATCAGTATAGGTAAGAATTAATCAATCATTATCTGTTTTTAACCAAATACCTAGATGACTAAGGAGATCAAATGAAAACCCTCAAGAGACAATATGTGACATTTTACGCCTGATTTGTGTACAGGTTTTAACTACAAATTATAATAGATTGATACATTGCAATCTAGAGATCATTTTCCTTCTAAAGGATCTATCTTGTTCTCAAGCGTTGAAAATTACTTTTCAGGGTTCAAAAAAACAAGCCATCCACTTATGGTTTATTGGTCTACACTTTGATGCTATTAAAGAAGTTGATAGTTCCAGATTACACATTTCTACAAGAAAACAAAACATACAAGGAGAAATTGACACAAACTAAGTAATCAGTTTGTCTTTACTGTCCACAAAAATACATGTGTAATGACTTTGGACTGAGAATTTTACTATTTAGTGATGTGATGTATTTTTGTTACAGCTAGTTATGTTTGTTTATTTGTTTGTTTGTTTTTAATTAAATAGATTTATATTAAAATGCAAGCCAAAAAAAAGCTCTTTATTTGTGTTATCTGTTCATAGCAATCATAAAATCAGAAAGTGACCTGATAAAATCTCTTAATAGTGCCATTTTTCCAGTTATCTGGAATTACAGATGCACTTAAATTTAGGACTTCTTTAATGAGAGAATCTTTCAGTAATGTTCATTTTAAAAGTTGATTAAAAAAAATTCAGAAAAACAAAGCAAAAATTCAGAAATCCTTACAAATATTCAAATATGTTCAACTTGATTAAAATCTTTATTTATGATTTCTCCTGTAAGAAAGAAAGCTACATAGAGGATTATAGAAATCTATGAAGGATTTCCTCTTCTGTGGGAAAATGCTTTAGCAATTTTGCATGTTTTGCATTTCTTCACTCTGAGTTTAGGTTTGAATTTGCTCTTTGAATGAGGCAATGTACTAAGGCATTTCTCTAGGGTTAAATTCACCTTGAAGAGGACCTGCAGTAAATTAGAATTATCTTTATTCTAAAGATACTGAGCTCAAGGTGCCATTCAAAGTAAGTAAATATTTCTTTGAAAGTTATTTTCTTATGATCCAAGCAAGTTCTTAAAATGGGGCTTAACAATGTTTAGCGTGATGCTCATTACATTGATAAGATGACCCTAATTTATTTTTCTACCGAAAAAATTTACATAGAATTGAAAACTAGGAATCCCAGTTGAAAATATGTAGACCAAATGCATAATTAGTTCTTTCTAGCCTATCAGAATTGTGTATGCTGTAGGAAACAATGGGAGATGTAGGATTTTTACCTTTGTTCATTTTCTTTTATTCTTATGCAACTGTATTTCTTGATCGCCGCAATTAGTAAAGCATTTAGCTGGAGTAGTCTAATAGCTGCTGTAATCTAAGGAAGCATTAGAAAATGGATTATTAATTAGATATAGCAGTAATATACTGCCTCTTGCTTAGCTGCACTACTTACTGGAAGACCCAAAATGAATGACAGAAAAGCTGCTTTGGTGGGTTTATGCTATGAGAGGATTCTCACAGATAACGAAAAGTAGGTAAGACAACTAAACAGTTCTGATGAGTCATGATCTACAAGTAGGTAATTTATCCAACAGCTATAATTTATAAACAAAAACTTGTGAGTACAAAAATTATTAGTTAACACAGAAAAGGATGTGTGAAAAAATATGGTGAACAGGTCATGTACAGATTAGCTTCTGAAGAATCTACAATATGTGCAGCATCCCCTTTAGGAAGGTGCATTACTTAATTATAATTATATTCAGAGAGAGTGATATTCAGAGATTTCCATACATTTTGCTGTGAAAATCTATTTCAAACACCTACATTCTCTTAGAAACTGTTATGTCCTCTAAATAAAAAGGGTACTCAAAGATTGGTGAAATTATTCCAGATGTTTCATAGAATCATAGATGGTTTGTGTTGGATGTGACTTCAAAAGGTCATCTAGTCCAACCCCCTTACAGTAAGCAGGGACATTCCCGACTAGATCAGGTTGCTCAGAGCCTTATCAAGCCTGACCTTGAATGTCTCCAGGGATGGGGCCTCCACCACCTCTCTGGGCAGCCTGTCCCAATGTTTCACCACCTTCATAGTAAAGAACCTCTTCCTAATGTCTAATCTAAATCTACCTTGCTCGAGTTTAAAACCATTGCCCCTTGTCCTGTTACTATATGCCCTTGTAAACAGTCCTTCCCCAGCTTTTCCTGGCTTCCCCCTTCAGGTACTGGAAGGCCACCATAATGTCTCCCTGGAGCCACCTCTTCTCCAGGCTGAACAGCCCCAGCAAGTTCAGCCTGACCTCATAGGAGAGGTGCTCCATCCCTCTGATCATTTTTGGGACCCTCCTCTGGACCCTTTCTAACAGGTCCATGTCTTTTTTGTGCTGAGGGCTCCAGAGCTGGACACAGTACTCCAGGTGCTGTCTCACCAAAACAGTGTAGAGGGGCAGAATCACTTCTCTCATTCTGCTGGCCATGCCTCTTTTGATACAGCCCAGTATGTGATTAGCCTTCTGGCCTGCGAGCGCGCATTTTGGCTCATGTCCAGCTTTTCGTCCACCAGTACCCCTAAGTCCTTTTCTGCAGGGCTGCTTTCTATCACATCATCCCCCATTTAAGTTTGCCACATCAGAAAAGATTCTGTTGTGATTCCTACCAAATATTATATTGTTTGGGTAGGCACTCTAAAAAACATATCTGTAGAGGCTCTAATATTTTCTTTCCACACAACCAGATACCAAAAAAAAAAAAAAAAAAATAAATATTTTTCATAAATATCAAGTCACTGTTGCAGTGAATCTATTCTATTCTCCCTAGAACTATGTAGGAACCATTACTCTTATGTTACTGTGGTATCTGGTTTAAATATAAAGCGTCTCTTTGTGTTGACATGGTTCCTAAACACAATAAAATACACATTATCTCAGGGATTAAAGAGAAAAATATATATTTTTATTTTAATATGTCAGTACACAATGAAAAGCAAAGGAATTTTATCTACTAAATTTTAAATTGCTTCTTCTACACAAAAAAGTTAATATCAAAATCCTTTTTCTAAAGATTAGTATTTCTTATAGTATTTCCTGGATTATTTTCTTCTTAGAAGGAAGTAACGACAGTGCATAAAAAAGTAAAAGTAAAAATCTCTGACCTATCTGGAAAATTCAGAAGTACTATTTTGTTTTGTTGTTTTAAAGTCAGTATCGACATCAGGGTGTTGTCTGAAAAAAAGTAGAAATTTTATTGACATATTGCAACTTGCAAAAACCTTGCTTAAGATGAGCACTCAAGTTTTATTACAGTCAAGAAATACTGTTCCACCATGACCCTGAAAACTAGCCAAAAGAATACCTGACTTTCAGCATCAAAAATTAGGTCATGGTTATTCATATACTGAACCTTGTACATCACCATTTACTCAAATTAGCCACTTTCTTTCTCTTATTATTTCATGAGCAACACCTAATCCATATTTACATCAAGGATACATCTCTGTTCTCATTAATCACATTTATCACAAGTCAATCACCCGATTACAACTCTCACATGTATAAGTTAAATTAGAGCAGTCTCCTATTTATAAACTTTGTCACTATAACACCAGGTGCAGAGTCCAGAATCTTCATGACACAGGGCTACTAACCCTCATGCCCCCATGACAAAATCTACTCCCCAGCTATGTATACCTGAGGCAGTTATTTAAAATGTCAGCTACATCTACAAAAAGTAGAAAAATTCTCCAGTAAATGTTGTGTCTTTCATCTAATTAATATCTAGATCCCTACAAGTGTATAAACATATACAGATATGATTTATAGGCGTAAAGTCTACGCATGAGTGTCAGTCATGATCAATTTCTGATATAATGTGAAAGGAGTCATCGGATACAGTTTGGTAAAGGAAAAAATGTGCTTGTACCATAAATATAATAACCTTACAATATTCTGTTTTCAGGGGCTCAGAGATAATATTTTCATTTCAAATGAAAAAGCATTAGGTCCAATCTCTCTGTTATGAGGAAGTACTTATGTTGGATATTCCTGCATGTTGAGAACATTTCACATGAAAAATTTCTGACAAATTTTTTCATTTCAACAACCTTGCTTAGTAAAGACATATTTTTCTTCACTTTCTGTTTACAGAGATCTGAGTGACAAAATGTTATTCTTAATTAAACAAATATTCTAATTACAATTTAAGATTTGAAGCATCTCAGATACAACAAAAATTAATCTTTTGACTGCATTAACCCTGGTAGTCTTTTTTGTTATGTTCTCAAAAACCTCAGAAGAAAATAACTGACAAGGTGTACAGCACTAATTTTGAGGTAAAACTTTAGATATTTTGCTACTGCTCTTGTACCATTTTAGGCGTCTATGAAAATGAACAGAAAACAATAGAAAAGTGAGCAATAATTTATTTTACTTTATAGACTCAGATCAAAGTGTAATGTTTTTGCTTAAAATATATCAGCAAGATAGGCCACTTAGTAAGTATATAAGTTGTATTTCCCAGATCTAAACTTTTATTTTATATTCATATAAGAAATAATGTAGAATAAGAAAGCTAAAAAAAAACCAGCCTATAAATAACTGTAAGTGTAAAGCTGCTTACAGGTCTTTTCAGGAAGATAACTTGATGATATTTATATTTTTCTGTATTGTATCAGCAGGAGGTAATGGAAAGGGAAAAATGTTGGCTTTGTTCAAGCTATAAGCATAAACTTCACCAGCTGGTGCAGTCTGTTGGGAACCGATATGTGGGTCAGCACATTGCATCATCAGCACTTCTTTTCTTCAGCAAATCCACCTGCTTGAGTAAACAGACAATATGGGGCCCCAGTGTAACAAATTACATTATTAAAGAGACAACTTTCTAAATTTGTGGCCTACTTAGCTTTTTATTCTGGTAACACAAACTCTCCTTGAATAAAAGTGGGGTTTTTTTTGTAACTAGCTCCAGTGAGCTCATAGGTTCTTTAATGATATTATAAAGGCAAAAAATAACTTCATAGATCTACAGTGCAGAAAACAATATCATCAGAATATGAATTTTATTTACTTAGATGTTACATTCTACTTAGATGACTGACAACTATTTTATCCTCATAAACAGAGTCTGGAACTGATGTTGAAAGCTTGGTTAAAAGTGCTTTTAAACAGTAAGCTTTCTAGTAACATTTAATGTATCCAGAGTTTACTATATAGATATAAACACCTGAGATGTGACCCATATTAACATGTTGTAAACAATTATGCATTCAGTTTTCCTATTCTGTCTTGGAAAATTCTTATTTCCAAGAGAAACAGTTCTTCTCCATCTGAAAGGACAGGCCTATCAAAAACAAAGACCAAAATAAAAATAAAAACAAAACAAAACAAATTCAGTCACAGTAATTGGAAGCAGATGGGATAAGCTAAATAAAGCATAAGTATAAATGAAAACTAGAAGACCTCATGAAAATCTGAAAGTCAAAGCTTCTCTCTTTGGAATAAGCTGATGCAGGTTGGCCTTCAATGAAAGCTCTTGATGTTTAGAAGAATAGTTCAAGATCTGTCTTGTGAATTAATCAGCATGTTCATATTTTTGAAAGTTTATAAAAGGCATAATATTGGTTGAACATCAATTTCAGAAAAAAAAAAGTCACTGTTTCTTCTAGGGAAATGAACAGTTCCCCATTGAAACAAAATGTATTTTAAATGTTGATGAGCAATTTAGAAGCTATTGAAAATATTCCAGTAGTATATCTATTTTATTTTTCATATAATTTCTTTTTTTTTGCATGTGAATTTTCATGTCTAAAATCTATGTTTAGGTGGTATGTCTATACCTTCATAGAAACAGGATAATAGGAAAGAGGAAAAAAAATAAATGCACAGGGCCTACAATCTGCTGGATTTTCAGTACTGGAAAACTGATCAAATCCCCACAGGATTCTGTAGTATAAGTTCAACAAATGAAATTCATTCAACCTTTCTTGATACACCATGTTCTCTAACCCTCTTAGTCATCTAAACTGCCATTCAAAAAATCCTGTCAAGGTTTTCAACTTCTTTCTTGAACTGGGAGAAGCAAAACCTGATACAATACACTTAACAAGTGTATGTTGCTGGTGAAGTTCAGAATGTGTTTTTATTTTGTTATTGCAATGGCAAACTACCAATTTATGGGTTTTATATTATCTATGTGTAACAAAACTAAGTGAAATGTCCCCTGTCAATGGATAAGTTTCTGGCAAATAAAGTTTATTTTCTTAAAGTACATATTATTAAATTTAATCACTGTTTAGACTTTTATTCAAACATCTCTAATCCTACTTTGGAGACTAGAAATCAAATGTTTAATTGTTTAAACATTTTCCCTTCTCACCACTTGCAAAGCATACATTTATAATTATACATAGACAACACTCTCTCTAACCAGTGAATATGTACAGGGAAAATCATCTCTTTTCTGCCACTAATAAGTGTCTGCAAAGTATTACTAAAGGCATCGAGAAATGGGAAAGCTTAGTTAGGAAATAATATCTGTAAATCATAATCTGTGAGAAAAAAATATATTATTTCTTCTGAAATGTTTTGTAACAGTTAGGGGAATAATTCCTTATGGTTAATTTGGTTGGCAGTATTGCTCATTTTTGTTAGCAAATAATGAACCAATAATATTTTTTATTTTTATTTCTATATTTTAAGTCTATATGAATATTTTAGAAAATTATACCTCAGCTTGAAAATTTTTGAGGAAAGATTTGCTTACCTGTCAATGATTTGTTTTGTAGTCAGTGTAACAGCTAACATTGGACACCATGTATTTCATTTGTCCTCCTAGCTGGATAAGTTAAGCATCTGAAATAACCAGTATTATTTACTGCTGCACATTTCCATCATCTGATGTGACTGAGCCTTCCCCTCATATAGTGTAACTGGACCCCAATCAGATAACAATAGAGAGTCAATCAGATAACAATAGAGAGTATTTTTGGCCCCTACAAAGAGCATAGGCAAAACTGGTACTTTTATTCACCAGCATAAAAGAAATCCCATTCATGTGTAGTCAACACATACTGATTGATAAAAACCTGCTATCTTAAAAATTATTCTAACGTACAACAATGAAATGTTAATTACAAGTCAAAACAAGTGATTGACAAGAATGACTGTACAATACTTTTATGAATGAAATTGGTCCAACTTTGGAAAATCCATAGCCATTTCAATACCATACTGAAGAATCTTCTCTAAATTCACAGGATTTGTATAATAAAACACTTGTGTCCTGCCCTGGTTTGGCTAGGATAGGGTTAATTCTGACCAGAAGTTGGGAGGGAGCTACAGCCAGGATAGACAACTGAACCAGTCGGTGGGTTACTCAATACCATGATGACTTCATGCCCAAGACAAGAGAGGCAGGCTGGGCACAAGTTTCCAGGGTCCAGTGGGGCCATAGTTGGGCAGACTGGGTTCACAGAGGCCATTTTCCTTCTGGGGTCAGGCCACCACTGCCATGCGGAGATAATGTGGTGATCTGTTTTCCTTGTACCCCTTGCTTTACATATTGTTATTACTGTTGTTTATTGCTCCTTCTGAGTGGTTGTATTACATTCTCTTCATCCCAACCCGTGGGGGGTTGTATTTTTTTCCATTTTATCCTTCCCATTTCGGGGATGGAGGAGGGTGTGATCAAGCAGCTGTGTGGTGCTCAGCTCCCTGCTGGGTCTAAACCACAACACTCTTTGGCACACAACGTAGGGCCTGAAGGGTTGAGACAAAAATAAAATCTAACCAACTTTTGCTAAATATTTTTTTTCCTGTTGTTTGTTTTTGGTGTCTTGTTAGTTTGTAGCTTATTTTTGTTTGGTTTGGTGGTTTGGTTTTTTTTGTATTATTGAATAGTGTATGTCCACAATGTTAGTCCATTTGTTTGCATGGTGGTGTTGCATTAATCCATATGTCATATATGTGTTCCCTGTGATGGTGTTTATCATCTCAGGGAAGTGGGACAGGGGTCTTGTGTTGCTTTCCTGGAGGCTGTTGACATATGATATGATTATGGCACTGGGGTGACACATATGGGTGGATTTGGACTGGTAATGTAAAGTTGAATTATTTATAGCTTGGTGGGCCCATGACACCTGAGGTCATCAAAGGAGGGATGTTACGTATAAATGGGCTTGAGATCAAGGGGCGGATTTGAGCATTGGCACTATCTCAGAGGTCATCTGTAAATGTGACACATGCTGCAATCAGGCAAGACAGTCAGTGGCGTGGGGGATGATGACTGAAATATAAATATGTGTTTGTACTAATGTTAACAATATACATTTTTAATGTCTGAAATGTTTATTAAAAATGGATGTATCTAAATGAGAAAAAGCATACAAAAATACTGAACACTTTCATAAATCCAACAGCTTTTACTGTGGATTGGTATTTGTTCTCCATAAATATTTGAAATTTAAATTATTTCAATCCAAGGACATGATTTTGTGCAGGACATCTGTAAGTGAGACAGGAAGTGTATAAAATCATAGGATTGTTTTGGTTGGAAGAAGACCTTTAAGATCTTCAAGTCCAATCATTAAGAGATTACATATAGACTTGGACTTGCACTTGCACATTTAAACATCATATGTGATCCATATTATCTACTTCAAACATCTACCCTACAATGAATGGATTCATGCTATTTTTCTCTCCCTTACTATGGCAGTAGTTTAGCTGATTAGATTGAATACAACTATACATGCAATATATAGTTATTAAATTAGTGATTTTATTTACACACAGTAAATTTCAATGAAATAATATAGGATTAAGAAATTAGGAGAGATTAGGACTATCCAAATTTGTTCTTTTGAGACACCAGAATGGTTCTGACAAAATATTGAGGTGTTAACTACTATTGTCATAAGGACTTTCAAATCTTTTTGTTTTGCAACTGAATGGAAGAGAACCAAACCAGCACAATTTATCAAACAAATCAAACAAACAAACAAAAACAAACAAACAAACCAAAACAAAACAAAAACAACAACAAAAAAACCCAAACACCACAATCAAACGAAAGGAAAACCAGACACATTATGAGTTTCCTGTTGAATGAAAGCCCTGACTTTTTTCTAAAATTAGCATAGGGTTTTCCAGACTGTTACTGCCATAGCCAAACCAAAGGATCTTCTCTCATTGTCTTGCATAAATGTGTCATGCATTTAAACCTAGGGAAAACAGATGCCAAAAGTGTTCCCAAGGTTGACTTTTACTCACACAATGTCTGCATGGTATCTGTTGGTGTTTTTTTTGCTTTCCTTGGGTATTAATATTGTGAAATTACCAACAGTAGTGAATTCATTTGTATCTTTCCAGTTTTGACTACCATGGCAGTTCCTGTCTTTGAAACCTTCTTGATCTCTTCTTGAGCAGAAGCTGTTGGGCTTTGATAGCACATTATGCTCCTGGAGAAGGAAATAAGGGATAGTATCTTTAAAGGAAGTTACTTCTGCTACTTAATGGAGAGTTATTACTATGATATGACTTAATGCAAAAAAATGTACTCTATCAAGCCCTGTATGTTCCTGCTCAGCAGCTTCCTGTGAACGCCACCTGCATATTAATTATGGTACAGTGCTCACCTTCGTTTATCATTCTGCTTCTTTGAAAGAAAATGAAGGAGAGGGACTGAATGTGAGAACAGCCATGAGTTATTCAGAACAAAACTACAGAAACTTGCTCTAGACTTGGCAGGGCTATACTAACTAATGATAAGAGTGAGAAAACTGTAAAAGAACAAATTAGCAAATCCCTTGTTGCAGACTTCTTTATCCAAATCAAGATAACTTCTCAGGCAGTTTCTTCAAGGAGAATTCAAGGAGGGAGAGACAGAAAGAGAATCAAGATAGAAACAGTAGGTGCATTCATGTAAGACAGTTTTGAGGGTTTAGGGGATATTTAACTTTCTGCTTGTAGAAGAGTTGTGGCAGCTGATTTGCCTCTGCAGATGTTTAGCAATCACAAGAAAAAAAAAAATATTTTCAACAAGAGAGGAAAGAGCTTTCACAGAAGAAGGAATTGAGAGATGGAAGAAACATGTTTGTAAACATGAAAGGTTCAGGAGTCTGCAAATAAATAAGTTTGGAATCACAAATACCGTTGAGGTAATTCCAGAATATACAGGAAATATTCTGAAGCTTGTGAAATGCATTAGAAACAAACACAGCATCTACACTGAAATTTTTACCTTCCCTAGTAAAAACAAGCTACTGAAAAGACAGGGAAACTTTAGAGTAGATATTAGAAGTAAGGTGCCAAACTGACAGCCTGATGTTCTATTCAGAAAGGAGATGTATTTTTCTGTGACCTTTCCAACTTTCAACTCTTCAGACATAAGCCAGTGAAAAAATGTTGTGCAGTTTTTGCATGTATAAGAAGTGGGATCATAATACTTCTGCTCTCTGACTACCTCATTGTTTCTTTATTTAACTGAAAATTATCAGGTTTTCAGTAATTTTTGAATTCAAAAATTTTTTTTTACTTTAGAGAAGTAATCTTGGGATGCTAATCCTGAAAATATTTCTGCATGTTTCTCCTTAGTATCAGTCACAGATTGCTTCAGTACTCAGAGGTAGGTCAAAAAATGAAGTATTTCCAGACATTCAGGAAGTGTAAGTGTAAATTTTCTTTCTGTCAGAAATGAAATATAAAAAGCACTGGAACAGGCTGCCTAGGGAAGTGGTTGAGCCATCACTCCTGGACATATTTAAAAGACTTATAGATGTGGTGTTGAGGGACATGGTTTAGGGGTGACCTGGCGGTGCTGGGTTAATGGTTGGACTTGATGCTATTAAAGTTCTCTTCCCACCAAAATGATTACATGATTCTAAGGAATGAATGAATGAAAGAACAAAAGAAAGAATGAAAGAAAGAGGGAGAGAGAAAGAGATGGAGAAAAAGAGAGAGAAAGGGAAGGGAAGATGGAAGAAGACCAACTTTTTGATTCTAGATTTTAAAATTTTTGTGTAACAGTGATAATTAATGAACACATGGTTCTCAAACATCCTTAAGTTTATCTGTATAATTTTCATCAGTGTTTCTTTAAGCTAGACTTTTATTTAACTGCTTATCTGGCTGATAAGGATATAGGTAGCTACATAAACTGGGTTGAAGTTGGACCTTTTTCGTCCTATTATTTTTTAGAAAAGAACACTTATAAATTCCTGTTATCTAAGAATTTTGATAACAGAAATCATACTTCTACAATAATCATGTAGAAAACAGGGTGCACTGCAAATACCAGTCTTCCAAAGTCTGTGATGGAACAGATGTATACAGGAAAATGTATAGTGTATCCTTCAAAAAAGAGAAGAATAATATAACTATTATGGCATTGCATATCTGAAACAAAAACATCAACCAACCAAAAATAGTGTGAGAGGAGGAAGACCTCTACAATGTAAGTTGTAGGTATAAGGGAAACTAAGAATAATTCTTTACAGTTTATATAGGCTTACAATTCACATGAATTACTGTGTATAACTTCTAAGAGACTTCACTTGGACTGAATTATTCATTTGTAATTTGTTTTTCATTCGTCATTTATAATGCTATATTTTCACTTTTTTTTTTGTCCTTTTCATTTTAAAAAAAATAGTATTTTTGTCATATGATTTCTGTTTCATATAATAAGCAGTATTTTCTATAGGATTTAGGGATGTTGAGACTCTAAATGACTTTTGAAACTAATTTTCAAGTAATGAGCTTAAGGTGAAAATTCTTACAGAGATGTAAAGTGTAACCAGTAGATACTTGTTACTCACTTCTATACAGAGATTTGGCAAACAGAAACTTCCTTTGTTAGCCAAGCAAATCAATACAGGCTGGAAAACATCTTAAGACTTACATAACCAGTTATGCAAGGTTACGAACAGTACGAGATGAAGGGGAAAGGGCAGTGTCACAGATTAAAAGTTTGACATCATCTTCTAAGGTTATTATGCTGTTATATCTCAGAAAAGAAAGCCACAAATGTATCCTCTCTAGCCCTTTCGAAATACATAGGAACTGTCAGCTCAACAGATAAGGCTTTTATCAGTTCTTTATCATATATTTTGTTTTCCTTGAATCTATATATTGAGTCACATTTTTGAGCTCACTATTAAAAAAAAAAAAAAATGGAATAACATTCTATCATTTTCATAAGGAAAACTGGAACAAAGAGGATAGATAGCTACATATTTAGATACCCTTTATGAACAACACCCAATTCCCTTTTCATTTGTATGTTTTTTATTCTGCAAACACACTTTTTCATGTTGTCATGTCTAAAGGAACCCATAAATATCTACTTCAGATATATATATGCACAGGAACAAGTTGAGTTTCCTCTCTTTGACTCTAATCCTGTAATGACTTCCCAAACACATAAAAATCTTCACAATATCAATGCTATGTTGATATGTATATTCTCACATTTCAGTGTAACATCTACCATGTGTCACATTGTTTTCCTTGCTGGTGTAGGTCTGAAGGATACAGCTACATGATTTCTAAAAGTTCACAGATCTACATAATCTTGCAATATATAGGATGATTAAAATAACCATGGGCTGACAGAATATATGCTATCATTAAATGTGACAGAATACCTTTAAAAAATCCAGATTTTTTTTTTTTTTTTCCCATTTAAATTCCTCTGCAGTGTGGAAATGTCTATAAACAAGGGATCCAAATTCTAATCACCACTATTCTTCTAAACAGGACACTAGTAATTCAGTTTTCCCCTTCCCCACCCACCCCAGTAACATGTGTAGTGATTGTCCTTCTATACAAGGAATAATGTCCTCTGAGCTGCCTGGTGCACTATGAATGAATCCTTAAAAATTTCCTTTTTTTTTTTTTTTTTTTTTTTTTCCAGTTAAAGGGTGTAATAGCTCCACAACAGTCCTTTTTCTTTTTTCACTACCAAGAAATGAGTTTTTTAAAAGTGGTACAGTGAAAATCCTTGATTCTCAGATTCTCTGAAGGAATATTTAACAGTTTTCTCCAATATGTTTCTGAATCATTTACTATTACAAGAAAATTATTCTATTTAGTAAAAGAGAGTATGACTTTGGTCATTCCACAATGATTTTCATATTGTTTTTCACTGTCTGCTTCCTGTTTACAATGAAGTCTGGATAATCTTCTTCACCTACAAAACAACAAAAAACTTTCCTGAAAGAGGGTTTCTTGCCCTTCATCCCAGATTCTTCTATGCAATTTCCAGAATTCAGAAACTTTTTGTGTTATATCTTAGTCATCCAAAATCAACAGTAGTCCTTGTCTTCAATTACAGAAAGATTTTTTCTGCTTTGCTTTTTTTCTGGTGTAATATAGACCAGCATGTGTTGTTAGATTTGCAGTTATTACTATGTCTATCACTAATAAAATTATTCCCACTTACTGACTAGTAGAACATTAATATTCTACATATGCTGAATTCTTGGGCAACACATTTTGAAAGCTATTTGTAACCTGTTTGCTTAGTTTCAACTAGTCCTCATTTTATTACACACCTTCCCCTCCCCAAAACCTGTGTATTGCAGTGGTCAGAAAAATGATAATTTTATTCTTCAACTGTTGTTGTCACTAGAGATAAAGAACCCAAACAGGTTTCAGGGAGCATTTAACCCTTTATTTTTGTGCTCTACAAAAAGATAAAAATATTACCAGTAAAAGAACCTGCTATATGTAAGCAAATCACAACTAGAAGATGAAACACAATGGTGAGCATCAAAATAGTACCCAGACTGGTTCTGGATACTTTAATTACTACATGGTCAAACTACAATCCAGATAATCCAAGATATGTTCCAAAATGGTGATCTGAGTAGGAAATACATTTAACCCAAATAATATTAAAAGTCCATTGGAAGAGTATCTTCTGAGATCTGTTCAAAGCTGGGGTACAGAAGTGACTCAACACTTTCAGACCAAGTAGGGAACAAAGAGTATGTGGTTCCAGGAAACAAGGTGGGAAAAAAAAAAAAAAAAAAAAAAAAGAAAAGAACAGCAAAGCTGTGGTGTAGTGGGAATTGAAGAACGTGTACATGGAGAGGAAACAGGAACTAGTCAGAGTAGTCCTACCAAGCCAGATAGCCAAAAAAAAAAACCCTGGTAAGATCCTCTTGTGTTCCTTTAGGATGGAAAACCAAGCAATTCACCAGCCAATGTTAAATAAACGGGTCTTACCCTACCCTCAGTTCTCAGACTAGTTCTGGCCAAACTGTACAGACTGATGGCCCTGCAAAAGTCCTAGAAGTAGGAAATGAGAATGGGAGAGTATTAGGAAATAAGTTGCTAAACATCTGATTTAATCAACTGAATAAATAGTCATGATCATATGTAGAAAAAGAACAGTATTAGTTTACTGCCCTTAGAGAGGAATAGTGATTGTGCAAGACACATTTGTTCAAACCTAACTTTAGATTAGCTATGTCCAAAGATGTCAAGCATTTTGAGAAAGAATAAAGGTCATTATAAGCAACTGCATATAATATTATCAAAAATCTCATTGAACTCACGATAGACAGAGGCACACTCATCTGAAACTACTTATATTTCACTTAATCTGTTTTAGAAATCTTTTTAGCAGTGGCCAAAGTTTCAGTTTTGCAATCATAAATCCTTTTTACAATTCAGAGTGAAAAAAAAAAAACAAAAACAAAAACAACAAACCTATTCACTTGCACTTTTTCTCCTGCTGAGCATAAACAACCTGGAATTATGCTGAGAGGAATGAGATCAGATCTGAGCCTGTTACTCACTTTCCTGAGTTTCATCTCCTTCATTTAAAGTAGGAACAAAATAAATCCTTTTCAAAGACCTAAGTAGTTGCATGACTGTGCATATTTTTAATTTTGAGGGATTTGTGAAGAAATTAAATTTGCAACTCAAAAATACATCCATGCTTTTATGAAAGTGTATGTTATTCGTACTATTGCAGAGAAAGGAGAAAAGTTTAGATATTATTCTCTGTGTGATAAGAATACAAGAGAGACAAACTTTTAAAATGTATCTGCTGTAAATACAGCATAGCTCTACAGAAGTCAAGCACACTAGAAATCATCTGCTTATATAGCTACATAATTTGGACAATGTGATCTTTGGGGAAAACAAAACAAAACAACTTAAATATCTGTTTTCTAAATTGCTTTCTATCTCATAACTGAACAGACAGTGTCAGAAGTAATCTTCAGGAAAAAACAGTGGGGGCTTTAGGTATATAGACAGCCTGAGTTTATATGGAAAACCTGTGGAAAATTGCTTCTTCATTACAAAGATAAATTAATTTAATATGTATGAGGAGAGGATAGGATAGGATAGGATAGGATAGGATAGGATAGGATAGGATGAGAAAAGTCCACCTCCAAAATATTTGACATTCAAATCTACTTCTATCCGCTTAGCAATTTGGTAATATTGCTAAAGAGCATTTTTCAGCTATTAGTCTTCTTCCTTATTGTGTTAAGTAATTTTTCTCCTTTTTTGGGAGTAAAAATTGAAATATCTCCAATGTAAAATTAATTTAAGAATAAGAAGGGAACAGAAAAAAAAATAAAATTTATGGTATTTAAGCAATTCCAAATGGAAACAGAATAGTCTGGTCTCCTTTAAAGTGAAAAAGGGTTTAAGGTCCATTTCACATAGCCATCTGGAGGTTACATTTCCTGGCTGACTATGAAAAAGAAATTAAACAACAGGTATAGATTTCATCCCAAGTAGCCTTTCTCTTGGTGCCTTTATCATGCAAGTAATTAATTCAAAAGCAAAGAGGACTATCCTTATGTGTGCAGTTTTGCAGGACTTGATATTCATTGGCATCAACAGCTGGTAGAAAATGAAACAAAAAAAAAAAACAAAAAAAAACAAAAAAAAAAAACCTCAGTAAAATGTTTTCAGTAGTAATGTCCTTTCCCTCCTCCTTCAAGTAGCTCTAACAGAAATTAATATTTTCCTTTCCTATTTGATGAACCATCTTTAATCTATTTGAAGACCATTCTGATAATTAGATGACAGATCACTTCTGACTACGAACTAGTGTTACCAGCACTTCCTCTCACTTCAGAAGTGTGTGCTTGGATATACAAAATATGAAGTTGAAATAAAAGATATAACAGTTCTAAAAACCCTCCAGATCTTCACTGAATAAGGTCAGACAACATAACCCCTCTGCAGCAACAGAAAACAAATACATACCCAGCCTCCTAAATACTCAGTATCTTCAACAACCTCTGAAATGCCATAAATCTGGAGCCTTCATAGTATGACTCACAAATTTAGATTATGGTTTCTACTAGTAATATTAGCAATTATTGGCTTATTTACTAATTTCTAGTTTATGTGGGGTTAGCTTCTGATACCCAAATGCAAAACAGTCTAAATATTCTATGATACAGGAAACATCTTTAGCATAAATACTGCTACTAATGTCTTCATATATATATATTACACATAAGACTTCTGGAGATATATTTAAAGTACATGCTTGTATAAATACATAGAAGACTCTCTAAGACAGATAAACATATGCTTTATGCTGAGGTTTTCTTGTATTTTGGCTTGACAAATTACAGAAAACCTGGACTTAAGTATAGTCAATAGATTGTACTTGCTGCATTTACTTCACTGAACTGATTTTTTTTTTTTTTTAAAGAAAGGAAAAATATTGTTCTGCGACTACTGTTGTGGCTTATTCACATTGACAGCTATTCAACAAGTCTCTTTGTCTCATCCCTGTTGTCCATCTACCTAGGCCACACTAAAGACAAGTTTCTTTCTTTTGCTTTGTGTTTTACTCTGTAGTAAATTGCTCATAAAGGAGTAAGTTCCTATTTTTGTGGCCATTACTGGCTTCCTCAAAATCTAATACAAGAACAGTAAGGCAGAGGGTGTCATAAGCCCTTAAAGTGTATTAAAATGATAAAATGCAAACTAAAGTACTATTGATATTTGATTTGACCTCTGTTAAATTATATTAATTTCTCTTCAAAATTATCAATTAATTCTTTCAACCATGAGCTTAAGTCAATTAAAAATAAATACAATGGAGTTTTATTTTCATACATATACACACATATTGACTACCAGTTTAGCCCCTGATACTAAACTTTCTGTACATGAATGGTAGACACAAAATGTAGGAAGAGATGTTATATCAACAGCTCAAGGACAATTTATTTATTTATATATTTAATAAATAGATGACCTGTATTTTAGCTTTCACAGTGATTTTTCCAAATTTAATGAGCTGGTTGTGTGCACTGTAAATGATCATGTCCTTATCACTGACCCACAAATGACTCGAAAAAATAACAAACTTTAAAAAAAAATTCAATTACAAGGTCCAGATACTGTGTCTCATTTGTATAAAGCATTTAAGGTAAGGAAGTTGCATTTTAATAGTATGATCTAAACTCAGGTGATTTATTCATAATATTAACATTTTGAGAATAAAAATATATTAATAACCATGTTTAAACATTATTTAATACATTTGTAAAACACTGGATTTTTTTTTTTTTTCTGGTGTGATCTGTTAAAAAATTATCACCTGCAGCCCATGGAGGACCCCACACCAAAGGAGGTGGATGACTCAAAGGAGGCTCTGACCCTGTGGAGAGCCTCACTAGAGAAGTCCCGTGGCAGGACTTGTGGACCCATGTTAGAGCAGTTTATGAAGAACTGTAGCCTGTAGGAAGACCCATACTGGAGAAGTTTGTGGAGGACTACATCCTGTGGGAAGGACCACACTACTTAAGGGAATCTGTGTGAAAAAGAAGGAGTGGCAGAGACAATGCCACTGACTGCAACCCCTATTCCCCATCCATCTGTGTCACTAGGAGAAAATGGGAGTGAAGCTGAGCATGGGAAGAAGGGAAGGGTGAAAGGAAGGTGTTTTAAGACTAGGGTTTGGTTTTCATTACCCTACTCCAATTTGATTTACAATAAATTAATCTTCCTGAGTCAAATCTGTTTTACCCATGAAGATACTTACTCAGTGATTTCTCCCTGTTCTTACCTTGATCCATGAGTCTTTTGTTATATTTTTCTCTTCTCTGTCCATCTGGGGAAGAGAGAGATATCATGGCTTTGATAGGCAACTGATGTCCAGCCAGTGTCAATCCAGCACACATGGGTAGCCAAAGGGCACTAGAAGATTGAACTTCTCCTTTATATTTCAGTGATATAAAGCCAGGTTACAGTAAAAATAGGTTAAAATATTTAAAATCTTTGACTACTTGGTTTCTTGATATGTCATTGTGCCCACTAAGTTGCTCTCTCACTCCTGCTCTTCAACAGGACAAGGAAACAAAATAAGATGTAAAATTGTGGGTTGAGATAAAGGCAGCCAATGAAAAAAAAAAATTAAGAAAATTAAAAAAAAAAAAAAAAGGCATTATGTGGTGGCCCAGTGGAATTAGAGTTGATGCCTCATTCACTAAAGAGGTTTAGTCAGAGTTAAATCTGAGAGTTGAATCTGGGAGATTACTTCTGTGGTAATGTCAGGGTTGCAGGAGCAGGAAGATGTGGTTAGATTGGGGAGCAGTCCTGTGGCACTTTCTGCTGCTGGGCTTTCCTGTAGCTAGTCAGGGAGAGAACACAGACTGCTCATGACAGCCCACCAACCCATTTCAAGAAGATTCTGGAAGCAGGATGTGCATGATAGCTAATTGATATAAGGGTTTGAATGCCCACCTGGAGGAGGAGCAGGGCTATCTATACAAAGGGATAAATCAGAGCCCTAGCTGGTGCCCCCCAGGATATCTTGGCTGGTAAAGTGCTGGCGTATAAACCCCAGGTCCCAAATGAGGGTTGGCATGTGGATGATGTCTACAACCACATAAGAAAGACCCTCCTGATTAATTTTCACCCAGGGCCTAGCCAGCTCTGGGTAGAAACCAATTAGGAGGTCATAACCAAGTGCCCCTCCCTCAACATTAACATCAGGTGTCCTGTCTTTAAAGTTAACAGTATAAAGACTGGCTTTGCCTGTAGTGGTTGGGAATGGTTTGTTTATGTAGGTTTTTCAGTTACTGGATGGGCTTTTCAGCTCTCAATTTTGGGCAGAGCTCCTAGCGGTGGTAGGCCATCAGTGTGTCTGGGAGCAGAGGAAGGAATGCATCTGTAATAATGGCACTGTTTTATGGTTGTGGCAATGCAATTGGAATTTGACTGGCCATCTGGTTCCTCTGTTGATTTGCTCCTGTCTTTACTGTGTCTTGCAATGTAAGTGAATATATAACCTTTTTATTCCTCTGATGGTTGGCCACTTCATGTCCTTCATGTATGATTTGAAATTGGAGGGAGGGATATGGCCTCTATGCTGCTTACTGATGACAATATCATTCCTGTTGGGGTATGTGGTCAGCAAAAGAGCTGGTTAGACCAACACTGGACCCAGGACTGGTGAAACCTTTTTGTTTTCTTTCTTTTCTTTCTATTTTCTCTCTGTTTTCTCTATTTTCTTTTCTATTAATGTAAATGGTTGTATCTTGTAAGGCTTGAACCATTCTGTATTATGAGGTTTGAACATGTGGTATTTTGCTAATACAGTTGTAATCACCTGAAGTTATTTTCTTATCACACCAGTACCATTGTAGCACCTAAAATTATTTTCTTATCATGCCAATATTGCTGTTATCAAATAAATTAGTGTTTTGTGACTTGAAGGATCACTGGTGCCATTTTGCCTTGATCTTGACCTAGGAATTGGCAAAATTGAATCATTGTCCTTTTAAGGTGGGTGTGACTTACACAGAAGTAAAGGAAAAAAAAAAATAAAGGAAACAAGATTTATTCTCTACTTCCTATCACCAGGTGATGTTCAGCAACTTCTACTCTTCATTTGCTTCATAAAGGCAGTCCTTGCAGTATGATAGATGAGCTACTTATTATTTCTATCCCACTTCAAAACACAATAGAATAACTCACCTGAGATATCAACAGTTAAAAGATAAACTGGTACAAATTAACTAGCAAAAATAAGTAAAAGTACAGTTAAGTGAGAATTCATTAGCTTTTGAGACACCACAAGTGAGGCTAGGTGCTTCTGCTTTGCCTCAGGCCATTGTGCTTTTGCTTAGTAATGTTAGCCTATAAAATTCTTTGCATTCTTTTCCTCTTTGTTCTCTTTAACTCATCAGTCTTAATAAACTTCTCAGTACTATGTAGAATTAATTTCTTCTATCCAAACAGGGGTATTATTTACTTCTGACACGAACAGAGTTACCCTTTGTATTGTAATCTGTTTTATGTCTGACCTTCAGAACTGTAGCAATCAAGTTTGTTATTGCTACATTAGGTTCAAGGCCAGTAACAGATTCTTCATTACAAGGCCAGCTTTCCACCAGTTCCTGGTTTGCTAGATTATTTGGCCAAGTGGCTTATGGGGCTCTGTTGTCTGAACTCAAAGAGCAGCCAAACGTCACGCAGCTGCTTACTCACTCTCCCCCACCTGAGGAATGGGAGAATTGGAGTGGTAAAGGTATGGAGACATGTAGGTTGAGATAAAAACAGTTCAGTGATTGAAATGAAATAAATTAAAATAATGGTAATAACAGAATACACAAGTGAGTAATGCACAATGCAGTTGTTTGCCAGTTGTCACATCCAGCCCAAAGAGGTAGGGGAGAGGTGACTCAGATTCGCTGATTCTCTTGGTTGAAATTAGTTGTACGCAACACCAGTCCGTGGATAAAGAAAAAGGAATTTATTGCATAATTTGGCTTAACAACTATCAATAGAATAACAGCTACTAATATAAATCAATACACCAGCAAATTGGCATAACCATAATTGGCTTAACAGGTATGAATGTGCTAGACAAAACTTCTATAACTAGGCTCCACTGGTTAACAAAAGTACTTGTTACTTGCCACATGTGCAAGGTTCATACCTTCTGTTGCTCACTAGGGAAAGGTAAAAAGGTGGAGAGGAAAAAGGAGAGTGAAAGAGCTGTGTTCCAACATTAATCCAGCCAACAGAAGGTAGGAACTATAAGTAATTAAGAAGAAAGAAGAGAGATAAAAAGTTTAGGGTCACCACCCTTGGTTCCAGTGACAACTTGCCTGGTCCATTTTTTGATGGTGGAGGTCATACATGAAATGAGTATATTACTGTCCTTTTATCCTTTCCTGATGTGGGGTATTTCTTAATTTAGGTGGAAGGCATAGAGGATGGTAACTAATTTACCTGAAAGCTGCAAGAGGATGGTCACCACCTTTCCTCACATGCCCAAGAGCGGGATGGGTAGCATTAAACCTTTTCTCCAATTGGATTTGGGGTTGCAAAGAGCCTGTATGTAATTGCCACTGGATGATCTTTCTGAGGTGCATGGCCAACTCCCTTATCTATAAGGAGTAGAAACTGGCCTGTGCAAGGAGACAGGGCTAACTATCCACGAGGCATTCAGTGTCTCCTTGAGCAGGCATGTATCACAATGTTTCTTTCACCACACAAGGTTTAAAGCATTAATCCCTTAGGAGGAGTTCAGCTCTTACACCACTCGTGAATTGAGGCCCAGTCTATTCTCAGCTAGGCATCCCAGGGCACAGAAAATATCCAAAACACAACCTCAGAGAAGCCCCAGCTTCCTAGCCCACCCTCATCTACATATTGAGCGTGATGTTGTGTAATATGGAATATTCCATTGGCCAAACTGGATGTGCTGCTCTGGCTATACTCCCTCCCAGTGTCTTGTGCACCAGCACGCTAACAGGAAGTTGAAAAGTCCTTGATTTCTTAGCAGTAACTAAAAGCATCAGTGTATCATCAGCATTATTCTTATACCAATCCCCATACTGAATTCAAAATAGTATTCTAGCGATATTCCAGCTACTTAGAAGAAAAATTTGCTCTATCCCAGCTGAAATCAGAGCAGTTTTCAATACTATCTGAATAACGCTTCTTTCTATTGGTTCTGTGAAACAAATTTTTAACTTAAGGTATGTTGCCAAAATTTTAATATCTCCATCTAATTCTGCTAATGAGTCTGTTATCAGTCTTCCTCAGCCTGAGTAAAAGGCAAATTTTAAATCATGTATTGAGAAATTATTTACTTTCTTAAAGAAAGTACCCTAATACTTTTAGGCTCAATCAATGAAAATTAACAGGACATTTTAATCTCTACTCATGTTTCCTTTGCTTTTTCTCCTCCACTAATCTTCATTCCCTCTCCACCTTTCTATTAATCAAACACACTGCCTAGCCTTTCTTACACACTGCTCCTATGTCAAAGCTTTCTTTTATCTATCATACATTTTAAGTTCTATCACATTCTATCTTCAAATGATGGTTATTTTTTCTCAACTCAGTCTGTCTTTTCACAGAATAATAATAGAAAATAGGTTATTATTGTTGTTATTAAACTATTAACAAAATTAAGAAAACATCAAAACATCCTACTATTTTCATCTCAGTGTTTTGATGGGATTTCATCTCTATTTGAAATTAGTCTCAAATGAAAAACCTGAGGCATGTCTTTAACCTTGTTCATAGTCACATATACTATACATGACTGTGCCAGCACAAATCACAAGCTAGTACTAGCTTTGAGTGTGACTGCTACAAAAACAAGGCTGCAAAGTAGCAAAATTTCTCCAGCAAGTGATCCTCAGAGACAAGAACAATATTAGCATAAAAATGAGATCTAAGTTCTCTGTTGATGATGACATATTATGTTCATTATGAAAAACTTAAATACTATATTGAGTTAGAAGAGCCTAGAGGTGTTGCAGTGCGCCTCCTGGAGACAGAGGTTTCTGTTGCCTCTTTGTCCCCAGATGTGGGCACACCCCCAGAATTTTCCACCTTTCCCAGGTTGTGGTTGGCTTAGCCACCACAAGACCAATCCCCTAACACCCATTGGACCCCTGACCTGTAGGTAACCCATTTCTGCATCCTTACAGGACAATGCCTTTGTAAACCCACCTACCAACCTGTTAAAAACCCCTGGCCCCAAGGCCACATGCTATTTCGCTTCTCCCCTGGGGTGGGTGCTGTTTCAGTGCCTGCCTCAGGTGTTTTTTGTTTGTTATTTTCATGTTATTAAAACCTTTTATTTTGGAAGAAAGCGATCGTTGCCCATCCCTCCTTTACTCGCCACTGCCCTCCTCTTTGCTGAAGACCACCCTGGAGGTAATACGGGGGTCCCGCTGGGGGTGTTTTCTTCCCGGGCAAAACCAGCGGGTTTAGAACCCTCTACAAAATATATAGAGGATAGTTGAAAAAAATACTAAATTAAAACTCTATTATAAAGCCAGGCTAAGTTTTATAAATATAAAATGAAATAGAGAAAATTTAAAAAGGCATTATATATATTTTCCAGTATTTAATTTTAGAAAATTGGAAAGAACACTGTAATTTGTATGAAAAAAGGTACTATACCTAAAGAAGGAAGCCCATAGATAATAAATTGTTCCAAAGTGACAGATTGTAATATATATGTTATTTCAACATATTCAATATTTTGTTTATACTCTATTTAAGATCATAAGAAGTGACAGTAACAAGTTTCTGACAGAGGCCAGTAAAAGCTGTCTTCAGAGGAATTTTCAAAGCCTAAGAATTTTCAAAAACAAAGACTACTCTTATGTCCTGAAATCTGAATTCTCTTTAAGTCATGTTTAGAACACCATCCTAAAAATAAAGAATCCTAAGTATTTTATATTGCCTGTATATACTGCTGTCACCATTCACAGTGACCATCCATAGTGTATTATTTTCCTTTTAAAGAGGGAGCAGTGCTAAAATTGTATAATCAGAATAATTAATCAGTATTTTCTTGATTGTTGAAGTATTTTCTTGATTGTGCTTTACATAGTTGCTTACTCATACATCAGGAGGAATACAAACTAGAAAATAATTACATTTTGTAAGTCCATAATACTTTTTTTGTTGTGTTTTTTTTATATGCATATAAACTCAATGTATTATGGGAATAGCATATAGCACCTGGTTTTAGTGTCAGTCTTTAACATTTTTTAGTAACTGATCTTGAACATTTGAAAAATCTCGTGCCCTAAACACTTCAAATGCTTTTTATAGCATTAGACAAAATGTTCCAATTGCTTTCTACCTTCACTATTAAAATCAAAAATCTAATGTCCACTCAGAAATAAATAAGGGTTCATCCTTAAAGCCATGTTAGTGGACTGTTTTAATGAGCAATAAAATTACTAATGTCCAGCTTTATCAA
The DNA here is from genome assembly GCF_000691845.1 of Merops nubicus. Classification (NCBI taxonomy): domain Eukaryota; kingdom Metazoa; phylum Chordata; class Aves; order Coraciiformes; family Meropidae; genus Merops; species Merops nubicus. The sequence continues at coordinate 25,109 of NW_008630495.1, forward strand.
TGCAAAATGATGGCATAAATCTTGTGACAGACATAACAGGCTTAAGAGTTCCTGTTAGACATCCTGCTTTGAAACAACTCTGTTATTTTCATCATCAATGAATGTTTCAGAAGCTATTGCTGTGATGTTTCGCTGTGCATGTCATTAGAATCAAGTCTGGCTAAACAAACTGACAGAAATTAAAAAAAAAAAAAAATGTGATCTAGAAATGTCATTCTAAACTGAGAAGTTTACATTGGCCAAGAATGAAGCCTGATGGAGACTTTAACTTGATGACACATTACCAACTCTTTAAATATCTTCAGCTGAAACTGAAAGTCTTGAATTGTCTATATCTTCCATAAAAAAGCTTTGTCATTAAGGAAAATTCTTTTTATTTCTTTTTTTCTGTTTACTGAAACCTAGGAAAAAAACATATGTGTGACAAATATACCCATTCAAAATAGACACAGAAGGGCTTGGAAAATCTGGTTGGCACCTGAGTTCAATGCTAGACTGAATGGCTTTCTTGGAGAGTTTTGTTTCAGATCTGGATGCAAGGAAAGCAGGCCTATGCAAGTTATATTTAGAGATAAAGTACATAACAAAAAAAGAAAATAAGTATTCACTTTCATATTCATGTACTTCTTATTTCAATTTTACTACAGATCCAAGTGAAGTTTATATGTTATAAAGAGAAATTAAGATTGTGATTTACCTTATAAATGACGTGATCTTACCCTAGGTTTCCAGAAGATGACTAAAATCTGGTTAAGAATGACCATGTAATCCTCATGGTGCTGACACTTATTTTTCAGTTCTTTGGCTTGTTTTCATTCGTTTTTTAACTTTTCCCTCAAATTAGTGTTCACTTTTAAAGTTTGTTGTGCTTATTTTATATGTTATTCGTTATTTAATTTCTAATTTGTTAATCCTTTAATGAAACAGTGGGAAAAAAAAAAAAAAATAGACACCAATGCAATACTTTTAGATTAAAACAACAAAAAGAAAATTTTGGCATTCCTCCAGAGTTTACTTGCCTCGCCATAGTGTTCTGGCATAGACAGATCTTCCAGCAACTCTTACGGTTTTTCCTCATTACATTTTTTAATGTGAAAGAACCAGTAACACTGGGAAATGATACACCCTCTACTGTAGCTTAAAAAACTCTGATGGCATCTAGGGGATTTTCAGTATATTTCTGTGATGTGATTTACTTCCCCCCCAAAAATTTGCTACACAAGAGAAATTTATTTTATTATATCAGCTGCTAGAAATGAAAAACAAAAAGCTGCTGGTGTAGTGGTTTAACCCTGGTAGGCAGCTCAGCCCCATACAACCACTTTCTCACTCCATCCACAGTAAAATAGGGGAGACAGTGAGAAGAACAGCAATGAGAAAACTCATGGATTGAGATAGAGACAGTTTAATAAGTAAAGCAGAGGTGGTGCACACAACCAAAGCAAAATAAGGACATTTCCGATTGGCAGGCAGACGCTTGCCCATTTCCAGGAAAGCAGAGCTTCGTCATGTGTAAAATGGTATTTGGGAAGACAAACAGCATCACTGAACATATCTTACTTTCTTTTTCCCTTAGGTTTTATTGCAGAACATGATGTTTTATTGTATGGAAGATGGCTTTGGTCAGCTGGGGTCAGCTGTCCCAGCTTCACATATGTCCCAGTTGTGTCCTCTCACAACTTCTTATAAACTCCCAGCCTACTTGCTGGTGTGGCAGTACATGAAACAGCAATTAAATCAGAAATATTATCTTTCTATCAAAGGCCTTTTGTCAAAGATTTTTCTAAGGACTGAAGAACATTTAGTACTCAGTTTAGCTGGAGTGTATCTAATCAAATTGTAATTCATATTTTTCCAGATCCTACTTTCCTTCAGAGAGCTTTTCTTCCAGATCTGAAGAAGGGCTTGTGAGTCTGAAAGCTTGTCTGATTTTTCTGTCGTGACAGCTGGTTTAATAACAGATATTACCTCAATTTACAAATCTACCATACTCATGTTCTTAGAACACTATGAATGTGCTAACCATGCACTTCTGTATTTCTTACCTTTCATTAAAAGTAGATGCCCTTTTTTACATTGAAACCCAAGAGTGATTTCTAGTTTCTAAGATTTAAAAGAGAAAGAGATGTTTGTAACTAGAGAACAGAAAGCCCCATGTCTTGGTTTTTCATGAAAATATAACATATATACATAAGAGGCTATAGAACAGTACTTGTAGAAGTCAGTTTTTCACAGCTACAAACCAGAATCCTACATGCAAAAACAATTTTCTTAATTTTGGTTTTAAAGCAAGTAGAAATTGAGTTAAAGTTTTTGTAAATCGTAAACAGATAACTACTGGAATCAAACTTAAATTGTGTTTTCCCAGACTATCACTTACATTAACTTGAAAGAAAATGAAATGTCTAAGATCTTCCAAGTACCTTCCTCCTGCTGCTCAAATTTTGTTAATTATGATTGCATGTAAATGGAAAGATAATTTGCCTGGTTTGTCAGCTCTGCAATTTCAGTACATAAAAGTCAGAAAGAAAGCTAATAAAGGCTGAACCTGTTTGATACCTAAGCATATAAATCTTTAAAAATTTTAGTTATCTGGGCTTGAGGGGATGTAAGTAGTTAGCTAACATAGACCACACAGTACAATAGCCAAGAGATTTCACATCACACCCTTAATCCATCAGACTGTTTCTGACTACAATTTACATCTTGTGACTAAATGCACAGTGGAATTTTTTATTGATTTCTCACTGAGTCAAAAGAACTGTGTGATTGCTGATTTTTTTTCCTTCCTTCCATTGTTTTTGAGTGTATCCTGTCTTTTATATTCTATTTTCTTACTTTTTGATCCCTTTGCTAAAATCTTTTAAAATGATATATCATACAGATTCCTCTACAGTTTTTCCATAAAGTATGTCTTTAAACCATATCTTTGATCTGTTGCTAAAGCATGAAACAATAGTACTGAAAACAATTTCGTTATTCTAGAAGTAGGATGATATATCCATTATTAGTCTTGTTTTCCTTAAACCCCCAATACGGTAAGAACCATTGACTTCAGCAAAGCCTGTAGAATAGACAAAATTTATCACCAACAGAAATGGAGCAAGCTCTTTCCCCAAAAGAGTTACTCATGAGATCAAACACACACTAGTAAGCAGGTGTTAGGTAACTGCATTGCACCTGCCTCTGTCAATACTATCTATGCAAGAAATAACTCTACTTGCTTCAGCTGACAATTCAGAGCTTCCTATGAAGAGGTTTGGGGTATTTTTAGGTTAAGTGTACTTTGAAAAAGGAAAAAAAATAAAATCCTCTCATTTGTTAATGAATTGTTTTTTTAAATGAATGCCACCAAATGTGTCAACCTAATTCTGTAATTCTTAAACAACAGTAGACAACAGATGGTAAATGGAACATGAACAGGAGAATGTATTTGATTACATTTTAGATTCATTCAAGTTTGTAAATTTTAAAATTTAGTTATAAAGCCAAGTAATAGTGGGCAAAACTTCCTGTATTTGTCAGCTTCAAGCTCTGATATTATCACCCCCAGCATAAACCCTTGTCAGTCACCAGCTCTTTTTAAACAATCAGTAAGAGGCTTACTCCTGTTAAATGACCAGCAGAGTATTTTTCATTAATATTGAGTCATCTGTCTGTTTTCCATTCCTCTCAGTCCTATTTTTGCTCCACATTTTCCATAAGGGGTACATTAATGACACTGAAAATTAGTATAATATGCTTTAATATTCCTGACGTCAAAAGGAATGAGGTGTTTTTGAAAATACATGGAAGGAGAATACGACATCTTTTGATAAGGTTTTTACTGCTTGATTTTTTTTTTTTTCCTTTTTAAATAATATATTCCCCTAAGAAATAGAGAAAAAAATACTGAAAAGGAAAAAAAGTAAACCAACAACAAACAGAAGAGAGAAGACATTTTAATACATTTTTAGATGGTAATGATCTCAGAGTCATATCTAGCTCAGAATTGCAATGGAACTCCAACAAATGGTGAAAATTATAAATCCATGTTTTGTGGAGACTACAGCTAGCATTATTTGCATGGCAAATGTATTAGAGAAAAGTCTATTTGATTGTATAACTTGTATATTGTTATTGGCACAAATTTTAAAAACAGTGTATTAAATATAGTTAGTCTGCACTCCTTCCTTTTTACATGATTTTAGTTTAATTTCAAATATACATGCAGTCATCTTTGGCTTTTCTTTCTGTTGTTGAAAATTTATTCTAGCACTGACTGAAAAAAAACACCACCAGAATTATGGGATATTAACAAATGTTGTCAAAGGCAGAACTGACAGCCTGGGCAAGATGCAAATCACTGAGAAGTTTGTGATAGAAATGAGTATAAACAGATGGTTTGGAGTGAGCTGAAGTATTGTTGAATTTCTATTTTAGGATAATGGAAGAGCTCCTATTTAAGAATTTTTTTTGGTAGAAAAAAGCAAAACACTAACTTTAACAAGTCTTCAGTATGCTAGATCATGAGAGCTGAACGAACCTTTTCATAAATCTTGAAACATGTGGTTAAGATCCTGCAGCTGGCAGTGAGAGTCTGGGTGCATCTGCATACAACACTATTAGGTTCTTTAGAGATATGGAGAAAAGGTACCATGTTTCTGGAAGAGAACAGCAAAAGTTCCTTCATCTTCTCTGCTACAGCCCTCAGACACATTATCTTTGAGAGTCATTAAACATTCACTTGAACTTCCTTGAGCTTTTTTTTGCATTCCTAGCAAATTCTAAAAAACATATTTAACATAAGCATTTGCACTGTTTCTTTCAGTAAGACTGGATTTTACAGAACAGGATACATATCAAACAAGTTTCTATTTAAGGTTATACTACTTAGTTACAATTGCATACAGTAGAATATTGCTATGGTGATGTTCCAATTTTGTGTAATTTTGTAGAAAATTGCTTAGCATGCATGTACAGTCTATTCTAAACTAATTATAATCAATTCAGCAACCCATTTCTTTTGGGAACTTTAGTGTACAGACTAATCTGAAACATAATAGCCTTTCATCTACTATATTGTAATATACTGATATTTCATAGAATTAGCACTATTTCTTTGTGTTTTTTTCCCTCTGAATACTGGACTTGGAAATAAAATCCAGGGAAATAGGACACTAACCGGTGATGTGTATCTCAAGTGTGAGCTGATCAATATAATGCAACTGATCCTTAACTCTAAAGAAATCGAGAAGGAAAAAAAATGTGATTATACTTGGTGATTAAACAGTAAGTTTAATCAAGATATAGCTGCACAGTTGAATAGAGCTAAAATTGCATTAAATTACTTTTAGTTTACTTAAGGGGTTATTAGAACTCTTCTTATCTAAAGGAAATCAGTTCACAAAAATCCTACGTGCTATCTATATCTCTTTTAAATGTAAAAGCTTAACATGTGAAAGGTTAAGTTCATCCTCATAGACATTCTAATGTAAAGTTAAGGCATGATATGAAATTACTATTATATTTTTTTCCTCTTTTTAGGTAAGTTATTGCTTCTTAAAAATACTTTCACACAACTTTTTAAGACTCTGAATAAAAGTTTTGAATAGCTGTTGCACAGCTCTGACCTGACTGCATGGAGAGAACGGGGAGAAACCTGAGTAATGATTTTTTTAGCAACTTTGCACTTTGTATGCCACCACTTTTTAGAAGTATTTAACTTTTTACCTTACTAATGTAATCTTGGAAATTGCATTTTCATGGAAGGACACTGAGATATTTTATATTGGAAATATTCATTTAAATATGCCCTTCATATCTAAATTTGAACAGTGGAGCAAGGAAAACAAAATTTTAAGGAGGCAAACCACAATACCAGTAGAGGTCCCATAAACTACCAATTCCCTTTCAAAGCTAACATAAGGAAAATAATATGAAAAGACGCATATATGGAGTAGGAGTCCAAGAATCTGTTTGTTTCACAGCTTCTTGACTTCTGTGTTTTCAGTTTTAGCAACCTGATATTTCTGTTTTGTGAAGTAGATCAGGACCCACTACTACAAACACAGAATCTAAGAAAGGGGAAGTTATCCTGTTTACAATTACTGATATGTTTAGGAAAAGAGTATGTTTCCAATAAGCTTAGCAATGATTAATATTACAGAAAAATCCAAACACAGTCTTCATTTCCACTTTTTCCACTAGTGATATTATTGGATAATAAATACTAAAAGCAATGTCATTCTAAAGATGAAATGATAAAGTTTGTTTAAAAGAAATCTTAATTTTCTTGTCCATAAAAGAGAAAGTTTGGGGAGCTCATCATATACATGTATTAAGTTATAAATTTCTAGACAGGCAACCACAAAGCAAGGTAATATAATACAATCACTTCCATGTTTTAAAGAGAATTTCATATAGAAATTCACTCACAGAATTATTTTGATTACAGTAAAATTCTTCTGAAGAGTCTCATATTTAAACATTTCAGTGCCCAGTGTCTTCACTGAAATGTCATAAGGAGTCACAATATTTTCTAATCAGTCCGTTCAATGAAGAGATGAAGTTTGAGACATGACAATGGAAAAAAAAAGGCTACCAGGCATGAGCAGGTCACTATAAGAAAAGGTCATATACTTCAGGTCAGATACTGTTTAGAATCTTCAGCAAATTATATCACATTACCAGACTTCTGTATGTTTCTTAAGTAGAGATTTCAAAGCAGACTTCATAGAATTAGCCATGATGGTTAGTAACAAACATTGAAGCTTAGATTTTCCATGTACAGGCCACCATTTCATACTCACAACTGACAGTTACCTCTAAGTTGTTCTCTAAAGGCTAAAAAGCATGAACTTAAGAGTCAAACAAAAACAGAACCTTGGAGAGCACAAAAGCATGATGAGGTTAAGCAATCTCTTATATTCTATACTTACTTCATTCACTTGATAGTCATTTATCTATTTTTCATATATTAATGTAGGTTTGTTTTTTTTTGTTTGTTTTTTTTTACCTTTCCTACTATTTTCGTGTGTGTTTTGTAGTGTTAATTATACTTTGCCTTAAGGAATTCTGATGGGTTTTAGGCCACCTACCTCAGACACTGAACTTGCAAGTTAATTTTAGACAAAAGTTTAGCTAAATAGCCTAAAATTAATGATCAGAATGTGTATGTGGTCAGAGGATAAAGGTAATTGCCCTTCCCTTACTATGGTTAAGTTACAAATCAGTTCTAAAAACAGTAAATGCAGAAAAGATGGATGTTTGTGATTAAAATTTGCAAAATGTGCATTTTTATGATCAAGGTCTGTATCAGAAAATCCACCTCATTGCACAAGGCACATAAGGAGAAAAAGGCTTTGGAAAGATCTAAGAAAAAAGTGACAAACACTGAAAAAGAATGTGATGTTTTGAGAGTTGAAAGCTATAGCTGAATCCTATAGTCTAGTATTCAAACTGCAGCTGTGAAATGTATAGCATGCTTTCCTCTTCGATACAGACTTTTTGTTAGGATACAGAAAATCCTAACAAAGGAAGGGAATTGAGTCTCCATTTCACTTAATGTTCCCTTATCCTGGAACCAAATCCCTACCTGGAGGATGAAAACAACCATTCTGACTATTTATCCTAATTAACTATTTTATTGTCTCATTCACTCAATCATTATACACATTAACCATTAGGTTTTAAAGCTTTATTCCATGTTTGGGTTTGTTAGGGTTTTTTTTTGTTATTCCAGTAATGCCATTGCAGAAATCTACTTCTGAATGATGATTGTTACATTTTGAAAAAGTATCAGGTATTTCATTAATTAGGTACACATTTATTGAATTTCTATACACACAATGAGATGAATCACTGATCACTTTTTATGTACGGTTTGTTTATAAACTAAGAAGTATCCAGGCTCTGGTAGGTAATTCATCACACTGCAGTTGTCTGCTCATTATGAGTTGCTACTGAAGTTGACTAAGTAGTTAGTATTCTGATCAGCTATGGAGATATAATTGGTAGAAAAGGCTGACCCCACAGACTTATTAGGGAAAAAAAATAACAAAACAAACAAAACTAAAAGACAGGAGTAGCAGAATGTATGAGAAAAAGAAAAAAAAAATCTAGTTCAATGCAGTTTTTAAGGCTCAAAATTTGATTTCAGACGTTATGCCATATTATATCAGCAACAAATATGTCATGAATCCCACTGGTTTTAATTAGATCCTTTCTTAGTTTAGTAATGAGCTATTACTTTTTAAAGTATTGAGAGAAGATTTTTCTATTATCCAACAAAATATTCTGTTTTGCATGAAGCAGTGCTGTTGAGGAAAGAATTCCTATGCCAGGTAACCGATCATTTTATTCCTAAAATTAAGCTGCAAATGTAATAGTGGAAAAAAAGTAAAAATCCACATCTATGAATTACTTCTAGAAATACTGAATCAAATGCTACTCAGAAAAGTATCAAGAATATGATATTTCTACTCTAGCAATTCCATGTGTTCCTATGAGACTTAAGAGATATTTTTATATTGTACTGAGATTTAGAATAGTTCTATATTGACAATTATTCTTCATTAGTTTAAACACAACAGTCTCAGACTTAGAATGGCACATTTACCCAGATAACATTGGTAATATTGTTTTAGTGTGCATATTTTTGACAATATAGCTCATCAAATTAGACACTGTAGATGTTTTAGATAATCCTGCCTTGATTTGCACACTTTAACAGAGACAAATTAACATTCTACCTTCTAAAATTTGAGATAGATTTTACAAATATTTCCTTAAAAACACTTGCTAATACTGGTCTCAGAGTTTTTTATAAATTAGCTTACAATTTTTTTTATTTTTTTTTTTTTCCCCCCCGGAAGTGGCATAACATTACATTATATTAGTTTCATATTTTCTGGAAAGTAAGTAAAATGGCATATAGTCTATACATGCTGTTAACAAAAGGGTTAACTTTCAACATCAATCTATGTATCTGTTTAGCAGTAACTAATTCTTCAACTCACTGATTTTCTTTGACTAAAGAAAATATTTTCAGCATCAGATTTATTTTTTAATTACTTTTTAATGTTCTTCTATTTACATTCTGTGAGGACAGTTCAGTGGGAAGGATGTTACTTTTGTAAATAATACATAAAATAATGCTGCTTTGGTGCATTTTGTTCCTTAACTATGCCAGCGGTATTGTTATAGTCTTTTCACCAAATTTATATAGTCATAACACTCTGATACAATATACAACATGTAAGATTTTGGACTGGAAGCTATCTATAAACAGGTATTAGTTTTACTGGAAATAAAGAACAAAATTATGTGTATTTTACATTGTTGTAGCTCTTTTTCTTCACACGTTTCTAATAAAGATCAGCATAGAAGACAGTACTCCAGAAATCAATGTTCTTAAGTAGTAACAGGTAAGTTTTAATGAAAAAGATCTTACAACAGGAAAATAGATCTCTTGAGTTTGTGGGTTAATCCCAGTAGTCAGGGAGCAGCTTAGCCCCACACAGCTGCTCCCTGACTACCCCCACAGTGGGATGAGAGAGAGAATCAGAAGAGGACAAGTGAGCATACTCACAGACTGAGGGAAAGACATTTTAACAGACAAATCAGAAGTTGTGCACACAAAGACAAACAAAGTATTCATTCACTTCTTCCCATTGGCAGAAAGACATTCATCCCTTTCCAGGAAAGCAGAGCTCCATTATATACGTTTACTTGGGAAGACAGACATAACTCTGAAAATTCTCCCCTTTCTCCTTCTTCCTCCAGCTTTTATTGCTGAAAATTATGTCATATGATATGGGATCTACTGGGGTCTCTGGTCTATTGGGGTCAGGTGTCCCAGCTGGGTCCCCCTCCCACTTTCCAGTGAACTCCCCAGCCTACTTCCTGACTGAGCAGTTTAGGAAACAGAAAAAACACTGACACTGCAAACACCCTTCAGTAGCAGCTAAACCATTGGTGCATTATCAATGCTATTTTAGTCACAAATCCAAATCTCTACTAATTATACGCAAAAAGGAATATATTTATCTGAAGTTTTGCCAGTCCCATTAAGCAACAAGAAATAAGCACAGTATAAAAGCAAAGAAAACAGGGGCTTAGTGTTTCAAACACTAAACATAAAATATTTATATAAATAACTTTGTTAGCAACAGCGAATTCTAGTGAATTGAAAAGTTACCCTAAACTATTAAAATATTTTGAGGGAGTGAAATGAGAATACAGTTTGCGGATTCTTCCACAGGCTCCAGTTCTAATTTACACAGGAATTAATTCAGGGAAGGAGTATCATTTGCATTATTCAAGTTATCAGTATGAATACTTATGGTTTTATAGTGTCTGAAACTACAATAAATAGACTTTTAGAACAACGTGCAGTGATGAATGTTATTCTGATATTAACCTTATGTGACCCTAATTAGAAAGATCTATGCATACTCACAACACAGGTATCTATAACCACTGTTGTCTGTCAGCTTGTGTGTACAAAATCCAAGTGATTAAGTGATTTTATATATCAAAAATACCTATTTGCTCCTACCCTACAGGGTTATTAGATAACTGTCACATTTCACACTGACAGAGACAGCCTAAAATACTGACTTTCTCTGTCAAATATTTTTTTCAAGTGAAATGGAGGCTGAGTGAAAATATGCAAATACCTACTAGCTCAGTGGGGAAGGGGAGGTCACTGTCAATCCGATATAGCTTATGCATGTAGAGAAAATACTTACAGGAAGTAATTTTGTCTTTACCAAGAATAGCTGTGTAAATCAATTCTCACCCTTGGACAGATGAAAGCGATAGGGTGTCTCTTTGCAGATGACTGAACATTAGCAGGAGATTGTCATAAAAGCATACTTTTAAAGCATTACTTCTTATAGATCACAATTGTGAAACATATGATCCGAGTTCACCAATGCCTTGATGGCCGTGACCAGCCTTACCCAGGGTTGCTCCTCAACCCTACCAAGGGTCACAGTCCCTGCCTGTGCAGTGCCCCTGTCTTCAGCCATGTTGCAGCCTGGACATAAGCTTCCTGATCCAATCAGGAATTTAAGCCCATGAAATGAAGAATATACAGTTATTGCATCAGTCCATTTACACAGTTGCTTGTTTCACTGCCAAAACAATCTACTTTTCTTTTTCATTTTTATAATTATATCTCAACAGCCCTGCTCAATACAATCTTTGCAAAAACATGAAAATAGACTTGCCACATATAAGGGATAGGTTTTCAGAAATAAATGGTTGTTTCCATATAATTATTTGAGTTTATTTATGTTCAATATTATTTGTCTTTCATTATATTTTTAAATTTCAAATATTTTTCCACCAACAAAGGTTTTACTGTAAGAGCGACATTTAAACTGCAAAATACATAATAACTTGAAACACATTTATCACAGGAAAGACATTCTGTTGTGTGTTAAGAAAGTGTAAGAAGAACTGTAAAATGAGCAAGATGTGATCTTAATTTCTGTGTGGTGAAGATGAAAAGACCTATGGTAGACCAGAATATATAACATTATGCAAAAATGAGAAGCTTCCTACCAGCCAGAGAATGAAAGGGAAAAGCAACAGTTTAAGGAAAAGACAAGAAAAACATTTGACTTACTTTTCTTATTACTTAGTACTAAAATACAGAAATTTAAAAATTGAGATCAGTCTTTCTTATCACATACAATACAAGTTTACATACATTAAGACCTAACCCCTTATTGTACAATACTGAATAAACCAGATATTGTAGCTATGCTAATAGAGGAAGGTCTTTTAGGTTGTTACTGAACTCTTGCTAACAAGTAATGACTAACATAAACTAATGTAATGGATACATGGCAAAGGAAGAAAAAATTAACTGTACGTCTAAAATACATCAGTGTTTTGCAATATTGTTTGCTACTAATGTCAAGGAAAAATTAATAAATGCTACAATTGCCAGACAATAATGGTATTTATTAGATACTTTTTAGTAGAAGAGGGAATTGATTTTCCATAAGTAAGAAATTACAGTGCACTGTGGTAGCACACATTTGGACGTGATTGAGCCCGTGATAAATGTTACTTATTTATTTTTTAATAATTTTCTTTTATTTATGGTTGTAGTATAGAGCTAAGGAAACATACATCTGAACTATGGGATGTGTTCACCTACAGATGCCAAATTTGCTATTTTGGCAGATCATATTATTTCTATTTCATTGTAACTCAACTAGTAATTCTCTAAATGTCTACTGTTTCAAAGAGATTTGGGGAAGTTCAACACTTCATATTTTCATGAACGTCTGTGGGATGACAGCATTTGCTAAATACTGTTACAAGTCTCATTATTTTCAACTGAATTGTTAGTAATAAGAGCTTCTTTAGAGCAAGTGCTAGAAGATAAGATAACTAATATATAAAAAGAAAGATAATTAACTAGTTGTATGAAATTTGACACAATTGGGCTAATTATCCATTAACATACAAAAATCTAGATAATATCCAAAGTACACTCTGACAGGTATCATTAAAACAGGACTTAACAATCATACAAATGCAGAAAAGGTAGAATTGTAGAATAACAGAATGGTTTGAGTTGGAAGTGACCTTTACAGGTCATCTAGTCCAGCCTCCCCTGCCATAAGCAGGGACATAGGCAGCCAGATCAGGTTGCTCAGAGCTGTGTCCAGATTGACCTTGAATGTTTCAAGAGATGGGGCAACCTGTTCCAGTGCTTCACCACCCTCATGATAAAAAAATGTTCTCCTTAAATCTAGTCTGTATCTACCCTCTTTCAGTTTAAAACACTTCCCCTTTGTCCTGTTACAGCAAACCCTTTTAAAAAAAAAATTGTCCCCACCTGTTGTGGGGAGCAGAGCCCGCCCTAGTCAGGGATCGGTGTGCGGAAGATCTCGCGAAGCTTAGACTGCCCACGAGGGGCCTTGTGGGTGTGGCTTGTGCTATATAAGCAATTGCAGCTGCGCAATAAACGCCATTTGCAACATCCTTCACATTGAAGCCTGTGTCTGCTGATGGTACCTAACGGCAGAGGTTGGGTGGCAGAGATCCCGGGGTTCGGGTGTCGGTAATGACACCCACCTTTCTTATAGGCCCAATTTAAGTATTTAGAAACTTCAGTAAGGTCTTCCTGGTGTTTTCTCCATGCTGACCAACCCTAACTCTCTTAGCCTTTCCTCATAGGAGAGGTGTTCCATCACTATGACCATTTTTGTGGCCCTGCAGGTAGGCTAACTGCCATGTATAGATGTACATGGGATAGACAAATGAACAGCCAATAGGTTATTTGATACCACACTGATGTTGTGCCTGTGGCATAAGGGCCAGGAGCACACCGGGTCAAGGTGGTGGCTCAGGGTGGTACCGCTTCTGTTTAGAGCTAGCGCGGTCTGTGCTTTATACCACTTGTTTTCTATATATTGTTTCATTACTCATATTGTTATTACGGTTGTTTACTGCTCCTTTTACATTGCTGTATTAAAGCATCTCAACCCACGAGGTTTTGTATTTTTCTCCCTCTTCTCCTTCCTGTTCAGGGGGAGGGGAGGTGGGAGTGTGAACGGCCACATGCTGCCCAGCTCCTCTCTGGGTCTAAGCTGCAGTAAGTTTTTATCTTACTTCCTTTATGAAACATTCCACCTGAGGGAAAACATCTAGAATACAAAGACTCAACCACATTCACATTACGTAAAGCAATATAATTGAGATGTCCTGAAAACAAGCAGCAAAAATCCATCTTTATCACAAGAAGTGATTATTATAATGCTCACACAAACAATTCACAAACATCTAATCCAAATTAAGGCAAAGTATTATCTAGTTTTCAATTATCTTTAGTCTTGACTGTATCCCTTCCAAATTATTGCATTAGTAGCAGTGTTTTCACATAATGGTAAAAAATCCAGGACGAATAAATTTGTGCTGCTCAAATTAGGCAGAAATCTGTATGTATAAGGATAGCACAACCAGGCCTTACCTGACCTTCCAGAAAGATGGAAACTTTGAAAATACTGTTTATTATTATGCAGCTTTCCTTCTTTTGTATTCTGAAATGTATCAATGTTAGACATTTATAATAGGTTTCTCAACAAATATTCTATTCTTATATTAGTTGTTTGTGCTTTTTATAATGTGTTTATTTGACACCTCCATTGCAGTAGTGATCCACTTAGAGATATGTTGAACTACTTTGCTATCTTTGCTGTTGATCTTAATGTGATCTTTTTCCTTAGATCATTATGTGCAATATGAGTAAGAAAATTTATGAACAGTCTTACTATGCTCTGAAAGCAGGTGAAGGTTTAATAATTTCATCAAACTATTTTGTGCAGCCAGTTTCATCCTTCTGTCTTCCCAGTCAGGAAGTGTTCTAACACAACAGGATTTAATCTACTTTGTACCTGCCACAGACAGTTCTGCATACAGTTGGAAATTTTTTATCTTCAGTTTCCAAAAGTGTGATATAATACCAAATAACCATTTTCAGGAAGAACTGCTGTATGACGATTTAGGAAGAGTGACTGAGACAAATGTAAAGATTCTCCTTAACTCAGACACTATTTTTGAGGCAAAATATTTATCACTGCTTTTCAGATTTATTTTTTTTTTTTATTATTACAACCAAAGATCAAGATACTGAAAAAGTATAGAACAAACAGCATTACTTTAGAAACCCAAAGTCCTATGGAAACTTAACTGTGTGAATTTTGTCTGTCTAATCACTCTGCCATTCATTCCTGTAATCTAATCTCTCTTTTTTGAATATTTTTCCTTAGTATAACAGCACAAAACATTATATCAAAACAGAACATGTAAGAAACATAACATTACATAACATAACGTATTAGAACACAACCCATTCTACAACGTAACAGTTTTCATTACTGGGCTTTGCCAGAAGGTGCTATGCCTTCATCAGAACAATGACACTTTGATAAAGCACTAGTGCAATACATCATCAAGGAGCTGTGTAGGGTGATGTATTGGTGTAATACATCAAAATGCCACTGCTCATGAGAGGTTTGATCCTGCTTCTGCTGAAGTCTGTAGAACATTAACATTGAGTAAAACAACAACAAAAATGGATCAGGACCGTAATGTGCTTTGTGCAAAATGACTTGTATATCCTTTTTTCATCTTTAAAACATATTTTTAACTTTACCACATTTAGTATCCTTATTTAGTATTTAATGAAGGTTTATACTATAAGATTTAAGAAAGACAGACATAGCAGAGTATCAAGCATGTATGTGTTATTCTTCCTCTTCAAAATCACTGGGGATTTATGGGATAATAAAGAGATAGGATTTTGAGTTTGTACGGCTTGCAGTTTGAGATACAGAGCTTGTTGCAGCAAGAATAAAATCTTAAGCACTGACAATGTAAAAAATACTTGTGTCAGAAATGCCATAAGAATCTGAGACTATAACAAAACCAATAATGGCCTAGGCCAAAGTTCACATATATCTGCCCCTGACAATGTCTAAACATCACTTTCTTAGACAAGAATTAAAAAACAGAACAAGCATATTGTTCTGCCCAGTGTTTGGCAATGCCTTTGCTGTCCTGCTTTGCCACTTTTGTGCTTTCTCACTGCATGCTTTCCATCTACATTTTTACAGCCTTAAGACCTACCAAACCACTCTGGGACAGCTCCTGGCAGTGTATGCAGATCATTGAGATGAGTTGAAAATGTACACTGTTGTTTTTATGTTTGAATATAACACTTCTTAGAAAATCTTCCCAAAGAGGTGTCACTCTAAAAATTAGTGGTCTATCAGACAATAATTGACTACTGACTATATGTTTTCATTGTGATATTTTCTTATACTGAGTGCTGGAAGTGCTTTTTTCCTGTAAGGAAAGAAAAAAGGGATCATTTTTCTGTGGGCTTAATGTAACAGGTTCAGGATCTTTCCAGTGGTGCAATTACAGACCTGAGTGTCATAAAAACTCCCAATTATATTCACATATATCTTTTTCCTGATGTAAAAACTAATTCTGGATTGTTGTGTGATAATTATCAACAAGTTAAATTCACCTTAGTCAATAGAAATTTATGCTGCCATTTAGGTCTTTCCCAAAACACTGAGTTAGATTTCTAATATGATTTTTTTAAATAACAGGTGTGACAGACTCAAAAACTTTTTAGCACCAGTTTTTTTCTAAGTGATAGTGTATACCTTTTTGCAGGATGGACTTCACTATGTTTACTGGTTTACGTAGACGTTAAAACCTAAAAAACATGTATATTTCAAAATGTTCTTCTGGTTTCCTCTGTTAGGATATTCAAACCTGAAAAAAACTGTCTCATTATGAAAATACTTAGAGCTAAATGCATTAAGACCTAAAGTTTGTTATTCCGTTTTCATAATTGTAGCAGTAATTTTTTTTTTTTTTTTTTTTTTTTTTAAAAATTTTTAAACACCATTAAACAAAAGGGAAAAAAAAAAAAAAAAAAAAAAAGCAAAAACAAAACACCACAAGCAAATATGGAAATAAGAAAGCTATTGAAGTGAAATTCAGAGAATTTTTGAAGTTTTTATCTATAATGCTTATTTATTTTCAATCCCTAGTCTTCAAAACAATCCTTGAAATTGTAGCCAAATATAAATGGAGGGAACATTGAGCAGTCTTTGAGAAACCAATGTCTTAGTTTTTGATTCTTGGGCACTTTCAACTCTCACAATTTAACAAACAGCAAAAAGTATGCTTTAATATGATTGTTTTGTTTGCTTGTTTTTTCCCAGAGACAAACTAAAAAATTAATTTACCTTTATAAAAATTAAAACAGTACTCTTTTTTTTCCTGTTGGGACTCTTTGCATATTGAAACTATAGAACTGAAAAATGTCTTTTTCATAAGATTGTTTGGATACTAGATACTGTAAGATATCATTTATTTGAATATTGGAGTCACAACATTCTCTAAATACTATGAAGAGCAACTCTATTGTGTGTCCTGTATGGCCTTTTGCTGCACAGATCCCCTGGCCACAGGATAACCTCAGCAAGCTCATTGGAGGAGAGGAGCCTGCAGGCAGCCTGTAGGTACCAGCGATTATACCACCTGTGTGACCTTTTAGCTAAATGTGCAGCAAGAAGTTCTCATGAGACCATCCTTTAGGGATTGTTTCCTTCTTAAAAAAAAAA
>NW_008630495.1:42310-42516 GCF_000691845.1 Merops nubicus
CTATCCATGGGCCAGATCTGCACAGCATGTCACTGAAAAATCTTTCCAGGGTGCATCCAATGCTGCACAACAGCAGGGTTCCCACCATGTAAAGAAACATGCAATTTACTTGCTATCTATGTTCCTGGGGTTTCTTTTCCTACCTTGTTAAAACAGTTATTTTATGAAATCATTTATTGTTGGACATTTTCATTGGGATCCAGGAA
>NW_008630495.1:42526-46689 GCF_000691845.1 Merops nubicus
TTTCCCTTGCCCCCAGCCTCTACTGTACAACAGGTACTTCTTTTTCCAGTAAATGCAAAAATAAAATCATGTATCTTTTTCCAGGTTTGTTTTAACAATAATTTCTATACTACATAACTACAATGCAGTTTTTAGATGTATTGATGTATTGAGACTCTTAGGGTCTTTTTTTTGCACTTCCATGCTGAATGATTTTTAACCAAAGGAATATTAAAATAAAGTTTATAGCTATTAATTTTAGTTATTCTTTAGTTTCTAAGGAAGTTAAATAATTAACCAACAGCATAGACAGCTGATATTTTTTAAGATGCATGTTCTCCTAACAATTTGTTTTCTTCTGTGTCATTCTCTATTGCAAAGTCCACTATATCTTCCCATCACAATGGAATGTGCACATGACTTTTAGTTTATGTCTCATTGATAATCATTAACCCCAAAATTTATCAGGACCACTACCAAGAAGTTATAATATCATTAAATTCATACACACAAATTGTTCGACCTCAAAGTTAGCTAGGCTTTTTTTTTTTTTTTTTTTTTTTTTTTTTTTTTTTTTAAGAGGCTGAAATATTGGCTATATTTAAAATTCAAAGACCAGTATTTCAATCATGATGATTCTGCATATCAGTGTTCTGAAAAACATCATTCTCTTTCTAGTCATAGTAGTTACAGATTGATAATTGTTTTTCTGTCCTACAAAATGTTTTTTCATGTACCTATTTTTTAAGCTGCAGCATACATTGACTACATGTATACTCAGCTTCTATTAATGGACAGGATCTACAGAAAAAAATATGAGAGTTTCGTATCACTGATAACCTTATGAGGTTAATTTGAGATATCTGATTTGAGGATTGCATATCTGTTGCACTATAAAATTTTCTACGCTGCATTTACAGAAAGGCTGTGTTCTGCCTGAAGCACTGTTCTACAAGCAAAGGATTGAATGTTCAAACACTTCCTCAACATATTCTGTTGTAACTGCTTGTTGTAGCTTTTTGACTGAACAGATCTTAACAAGATTGTTTCCAAATCCATGATGGAGATTTTTTCCACAAACCATTTACTATTGGAAAGCAGTTTTTATGCAGCAGAGAAAATCGCAAATGGAAATGTCATATTTAAATACATTGAAAAATTGTGAACACAGTGAATGCTTCCATTTATGTATGTTTTCATGGCCAGAATGCTTTGATTAAATAGTGTGCCTCAAAGTATGAAGTCAAATAATACATGCTTGGAAATTGAAGCAAGAAATACTAAACATTACAGAATAGTAATGACTACTGTTGATTATTTCCTTCCAGACTGTTTCTCACATCAGCCACATAAAACCCTCAAGATTTCTGAGGTTTCTTATTGGCATGTCAGTGTCACCTGCTTAGCACTCCAGTCAGTCCTTCCTCAGAAGAACTCAAAGGATTCAGGCTCAGTCACAAAATTAATAATTATGGTATTTGTTCTTTATGTTCAATGCAATGATTATTTATAAAGCTTAATACAAGGCCAAAGAGTATACAATGAGAATCCAGACATTCAGTGAATCAGCCTAAATTCCTGTATCCTTTTCTATGATTTTTAGGCTCTTTCACCTTCTGAAACTCCCTTATTTCCTGTTGTGCATCTAACTGAATTTAATTGAATAGGTGCTAAACATCTGCATATGTTTAGCATGTTCCCAAGATCCTGTTACTATCAGTGATTTGTGTACAACCCAATATTTGAGCATTTCCTCTTAAAATTATATCATTACACAATGTTACAAGTGTTTTATGTCAGCTTTTGTTAAAATTGGATTACTCTATATCTTAAACCATTTCCTAGTTCCTTAGAACTGAGTGCACTTACTTAAGGAATACAAGTGTAAACAGAGACATCTTTTTCAGAGTCTTATTCTGGCCTACACCATGAAGAGGCATCAGCATGGTAAAAGGACATCTGATACTATAGCTGTACTGTTCTTTTTCCAGTAAACAAAAGGAGTATGAACAGGTAGTAAAAAGTCATAAAAGATTATGAGAGACTAACCTAAGGAGAAGTTTCTCTTTCATACAGGTCAGGAAAGTCTTTTAAAATTAACTGAATGAAGCAAGCAATCAGCATATTTTTCAGATTAAAATTTTCAGTATGAGCTTTTAAATGACAAAACAATAAAACTGAAAACAACAAATGTTTCATGATATATAAATATTGTTATGAGCATGTCAGTAGTTGAGCAGAGTCAGCCACTAAATGAATGACAAGTCCTTTCTATTAACCCCTCCACCTTCCAGGAGCGGAAGGCTGTCCTCATAGGGGAGGTGCTCCAACCCCTTGACCCTTCTCTGGACTCACTCCAACAGATCGATGTCCTTATGTTGGAAGTCTCAGAGTGGGAACAGTGCTCCAGGTGGGATTTCAGAGAGTGTAGCAGAAGGGAAGACTTACATCCCTTAAACTGCTGCTCATATTTTTCTTGGTGCAGTCCAGGGTGTGATTGGCTCACAATTTGTCATCATTTTTCACCAACACCCCCAAGTCCTTCTCCATAGAGCTGCTTTCAATCCACTCACCACCAAGCCTGTATTTGTACTTCTGAAAGATAGAACATTAACCTTTTTTTCCCACATCTATAGTACAGTCTGAAATTATTTCCACTAAAAAGAAGAAAGGAAAAAACAGCAGAAGGTCCTAAATATAATTCCTACCTACAGAAATAAGTCATACTTCCAAAGACCTTAGCTCTACCTCTGCTGATCCAATAAGCATGTCACGATGACAATCCAAGGTGTCAATACAGTTCTATTGGCTCAAAACCTTTTTTAAAAACTGTGATTCATAAAGCTTCCCATAATATCAGAGTAAGAACCTGATACATTTAAAGTCTATATGACATTGTGAATATATCTGAATCATTCAATAAACATTAAATCTGAAAACTATGCATGTAATCTCATCAGAAGTCTGTATATGAAAAACATTGCTCTAATAAGTTCTGAAGCTAGTCTGAATTGTTTCCTGACTTTCTAGATATTTTTTGCTTTGACATAAATGATCAGCCTTTTATATATAATAACTTCAATGTTTTTAGTTTAAAAGAGTAACAAAAATCAAAAAGCAATATAAATATACTTTACACAAAGAACACATGGCACACACTACTAACCTAACAAAAGGCAACAATGAAAAAAAATAAAAATTTACCTTACCTTTGTAGTTGATTGGTAATGACTAATTTAGCTTAATAACTGTAATTTACAAATAATCTATTTTATTTACTGTTCAATTTAAAGACTGGTGAGACCCTGGAATGGGCTGCCCAGGGAGGTGGTTGAGGCTCCATCCCTGGGGGTCTTTAAGGCCAGTCTGGATGAGGCTCTAGACAGCCTGATCTAGTGGGAGGTGTCCCTGCTCATGGCAGAGGGCTTGAACTGGGTGATCATTGTGGTCCCTTCCAACCCTGACAGATTCTGATCTGTTTTAGCAGAGGACTTTAGAGCCCTAACGGCTTAATGGTTGGACTTGATGATCTTAAAGGTCTCTTCCAACCTAAAGGATTCTATGATTCTATTTTTAATTTTGGTGTTAGAATGAATTTAGCGTAAGGTGAGATAAAAGAGTGGCAAACTTTCTTCCTGTTTCTAAAAACATTACTAGTCTTTGATATCACTTTTGGATTTGCAAAACCAAATCAACTGTATACATGCATATTATTTCAGTGTTCATACACAAAATAATAAATTACTACAGTATACCATTAGAGATAAAAGAGAGAAACTTGCAAACTGACAAAACAGAAGGCATACATTATCATTATCCATAAAAAAAATCTTATTCTGAAAAGATACAAAAAATAATCAACTTTAACCCAGTTATACTTTTTCAATCTTTTCCACCATTGGAAAATACTAAACAATGAATCAGTAACACAGAATGAAAAAGAATAAAAAATCAATCAGATGAAAAGTAACTTATTTTGTTTTAAAGTACTCATTTGATGAACATAATGATGAGAAATGGAGATCCTTTGAGAGACAAAAGCTGTTCACTTTCAGTTATGTGCAGAACTGCCTTTTAAGCATACCAACGTTTTAAAACCAACTAACATATGCCTATATGTAAGTGATGTTGCAGCTGAAACCATGAGACAACATTTTGGGGTCATCTGAAGAACCTGAAAGTGT
>NW_008630496.1:0-2261 GCF_000691845.1 Merops nubicus
CCCGCGGAACGGGTTCCGGCCGCTTGCAGACTGCTACTGCCGCTCCCGTCGGAGCTGGCCGCGCTGAAACTGCTTCGACCGGGGCGCTCCCCGTTACGGCGCACCGCGTGGCTCCGGCGCTGCGCGACGCCGTCTTAACTGACACTACATTCCCCAGAAGGCTGCTGTTCCAGGACTTCCGGTGCCGGCCTTTTGTCGCCCGAGAATACAATTCCCATCATCTTATGAGACTTCCTGTCGACGCCATCTTGTCGTCACACGAACTAGGAACCCGAACCTTTGCACATTCAATCTTCAACCGGTGTTAACCCTTAATAAACCACATAAATCGTAGATTGAACAGTGGCGTCGGTAACAATTCTTGAGCTTGGTAAAGGGCTAATTCCGATCTACTCTTGAGAGGTGAACACCACATGAATGTGTTGCTCTCATCTATAACCCTCTCCAGTCTCTGGGTGAGGAGGAAGTCACGGGAGTATCTTGACCACCAGTAATCTCTGATACAGGGCCGCGACATTTTTTGGTGTCAGAAGTGGGATCCGAGGGTTTCTTGGAATCCCAGACCACGCTCTCAACTGAATAACAACAAACAAAACCATTGCTAAAATGAGTACCAGTACCGAGGCACAAGGTGCCATTCGTGCAGAAATCGCTGAGGTTCAAGAAAGCCCGGATGCTACCAACGTGGGCGATACTGCTAAAATGGAGGATGCTATCAACACTGCCGATGCAGAGGCTGTGACCAATATGCCAGTCTATGTAGGAGAACATGCAGGAAAAGATGGAGAGGATACTGCAGGAACTTGAAAGCAAAGGTTCTAAAAGGGAGCTAGAGGAAAAGCTTAAAGACAAAGACCCCCAACAGGAATTTGGGACATTACAGCGGGAAGTTGGGAGGCTACAGCAGGAAGTTAAGGGGCTACCGCAAAGAAAGGAATTGGGGTCTGAGGGGAGTTCGAATGAGGAATTAGTAAAAAAAAAGTGCAGAGTTAAGAGAAAAGTATGATGAGAGTATAAAAGAAAATGACGATTTACAAGATGAAAATAAAAGATTGCATGACAATATTGAACGGTTACAAGTTGACATACAAAGGTTGTCAGAAATAAATCGGAAAGAGTATCAGTATAGCCTAGAGATGCAGGGCAGGCATAAGGAGTTAGAAAAGGAATATCAAAAGGTGCAAAAACTATTACAGTGGTCCAAAGAAGATAATATAGAGTTACAACAGGTGCTTGATGAGACACATCAAGAGAATGTAACATTGCACCAAGAGAATCGAGCTCTGCAACTAGAGGTTAAGACAACTACTTATTCTCAAAGAGAGGGCGCTAGGCAGAGAAATGTGGAGCATAAAGAGAAGCCCTGCTCCTCTCTGGAATTGGCAAGGTCAAAAAGCAATATAGCTGGCTTCTGTCTGAGACGGAGGCTGAATATGTGATACAGGTCTCTCTTTCTGGAGATGATGACATCTTCTTGAGCGAGCAGGAAACTAGGGGGTATTGGGGGGCTGGAATTATTTTGATGACTGGGAACTGAGATCACCCTTGGTCTCTAACTCAAAGGGTGGCCTTTTGTGTTGGTGCAATGTACCCTGTGTATAGGGGAGAGAAAAATGCCCTGAAAAAGGGCTATTCCAGTGTTACGGAGAATGTCCATAGGGCTGCTGTACTGCAAATGATTTATGATCGTAAATTAGAGCAGGAACACAATAGTCCAATGACTCTTGAGATGGACAAGGAGAGGTTGATTCCTTTAATCAGAGTACTCCCTCAGTCACTCAAAACTTCAGTAGCGCTACTTTGAGAAAGGATCAAGGCAGGCAGAGGACTTACATGGTCCGACTTGGCTATGGAGTTGTTGACTCGTAGTAAGGAATATGGGGAGGAAGAGAGTCTCCCTGCAGCCAAACAAGTTAACAGGTTTTCGTATGTTGAGGTGGCTGCTGGGTCACCTCGGAAACCCCCTTGTTCCAAACAGCGAGGAAAATTGTGATTGGTCACAATAGAAACAGGCAGAATAAAAGACCACACAGCCTGCCTGGGAATCAACATACTCCATCGTCGGCTGGCAGGGAATCCTGGCTTCACTATTAGCTAAAGATTACACCCTCGATCTCCTAGAGGAACTGGTGGAAGCATGGCGAAGAGAGCTTAGATCGGGGAACAACCAGCCTGGGAGGCATAGGACAAGGTTCAGTTCTCAAGAAAGATTGACTGAAAGGCCCACCAACTCAGGAAACTAAACAGCCTTTCTCCTGCTG
>NW_008630496.1:2275-4271 GCF_000691845.1 Merops nubicus
AATCAGCGGCGGAGGAGGGTATAAATACAAGACCCCAATACAAAAAACAATGACAATGACTCACAAAGAAATAATAATCACATAGGCCCTAAAACTTCTCATCCTCCAAAGGATTAGCAAAATGTATTAAGATTAGTCTGAAATAAGGATGGAGACTTGGAACTTACTTGTGGGGCAAAATGTTACCCTGTGACTTTTGTGGTGGATACAGGAGCACAAATTTCCACATGGCTGATGTAGCTGAACTTTATGTCATTACCTTATCTTCAAAACCGATATATGTAAGTGGAACGTTTGGTAACTCTGCCTTACAAAAGACACCTAAAGTCACTTTACACTTACCAGGAGAAGACCAACCAATTCGTGTGGAAATGGTTGTGGATGACATTCTTTACAATTTATTAGGAATGGATGTTCTTATGGGCCGAGCATGGAGAGATGAAGAATGCTGCTATTGGAACTTTGGCACACCTACACCAGAGATAAGGCTACTACAGTGTGCTCCATGCTTGCCACAAAGAAAGATAACAAATGTAAAACAATATTCTATTCCAATTGCTGCCAAAGATGGTATTAAAGAGGTAATTTCTGATTTAAGGCATTATCCTGCCTTGTCATTTGGCCTGTGAGAACACCAAATGGTAAATGGAGAATGACGGTAGATTTCAGAAAATTGAATGCTAATACAGAAGTACTTACAGCTGCTGTACCTAACAATGCTGACTTGGTACTAGAGATTCAGGAAGCAGCACATCCAGTGCTGGCTTCCCTGGACAGAAAGGATATGTTCTCCAGGTTCCTATTGATCCTGAAGATCGAAAATATTTCACCTTTACTTGGGAAGGGGTGCAGTACACTTTTACGAGGCTACCTCAGGGCTATAAGCACTCGCCCACACTGGCCCATCATGTGCTTGTGTGTGAACTGGAAAACATTCCAGAAATCAAAAATAATTCTAAAGTAAAAGTCTATCAGTACATAGATGATGTGTTGATAGGGGGTCGAAGTGAGGAGGAGGTAAAGGTAGTCTATGATGCCATAATTAAACATTTAACAGACATGCAAATAGAAACCCTTGAAGAGAAAAGGCCAACCCCCTTCCCAAGAGGCAGAATTTCTGGGGATAAGATGGAAAGGAGGAACCTGGAATATTCCTCCTGATACTTTGTCCCATCTGAATCAATTAAAGGTACCATCCAATAAAAAGAAATTGCAAGAGGTATTGGGAACCTTACCATGTTGGAGAAGGCATCTTCCAGATTTCTCAGTTATAGCACATCCTCTTTATGACTTGTTGAAAAAGAATCATCATTGGGAATGGGATACATCCCATGATGAAACCCTGAAGCTATTGTTGGAAGCACAGACCTTTCAAACTCTGGGACCTCTCCACCCAGAAGACCCAATAATAACAGAATGGGGATTCTCAGCTAGTGCCTTGTCATACCACTTTTGGCAATGGGGACCTAATGCAAACTGGTAATTGCTGCACTGGGTGTGAGGGAGAACTCTGTGGGAGCCAGGGTCTGTCCCCAAAAGCTCTGGCACCAGAAAGGGACTCCCTGACAAGGAGAGCCATACAGAGAGTCTCCTCCTATCTGTGGCTGACCCATGACCAATAGAGGGACCCAGGTAGTTTGTTTTTGGGCCCTTTGCTCCAAAAAGGACATTGAGGGGCTGGAACATGTTCAGGGAAGGGCAACAGAGTTGGGGAAAGGTCTAGAGCCCAAGTGTGGTGAGGAGCAGCTGAGGGACCTGGGGGTGTTGAGCCTGGAGCAAAGGAGGCTCACGGGAGACCTTCTGGCTCTCCACAGCTCCCTGACAGGAGGTTGGAGACCGGTGGGGGTTGGGCTCGTCTCCCAAGGAGCATGTGATAGGACAAGAAGAAACAGATTCAAGTTGTGCCATGGCAGGTTTAATTTGGACATGAAGAGAAATATCTTCACGGAGAGGTTTGTGCAGGGCAGCAGTGGAGTGCCCACCCCTGGAGGGGTTT
>NW_008630497.1:0-999 GCF_000691845.1 Merops nubicus
CTTGTTTTGTGCTTCTAGCATCTGACATTTCCACCTTGTGACTACAATCACATCCACATACTTAAATTTGGTCTCAAATTATGTTCTTAGTATCAGGGACATTGATTGGGTTATCCTCCTTACCATCCTCTTCCATTAGGGCAGTATAACCAGTATATTCAGTAAGTTGAATCATCTTAATGCTAATAGTTTTCAGTATAGTTGATTTTACACGAGATATCGCTATACCTAGGATAATTGTCATCACAATAAACATCAATATATATTGTATTAAACTTGGAATCCAACCACTGACAGTCAATCCAAACCATCTAAATACTTCTGCAAGCCAGCTGTCATTCATTGACTTGGAGTTCATGGATGTCTTTCGCCACCTGTTTCATCCTCAGTAGCTGGAGGTCAAGGTCCTGTGTGATGTTTGGGGTATGAATGCAACAGTCTGCACTGGAGAGGCTCAGGTAGCCACGAAGTCCATTTTGCTGTAACAGCATTAAGTCCAGTGCCATGCAGTTCTGAAGAGCCATCTTCAACGTAGCTTGTAGTTGACTGCTGAGTAGCTGCAGGCTGACGTCAGTAGCATTAGCTAATTTCTCTACTTGATAGGCTAATTTACTCATGCACAATCACATACGCACAGTAGCAATTCCAAATCCCCAAAATCCTTCCATTTCCCAAGCTACATGAGTAGCTGCTCCTGGATCGTGCTGCCCTTCTACATTTCCCCCTAGTTCTATTTTTGCCCGTTCCATGCAAGCCACCCAGTGGGGTTAGACAGGAGTCCTTCCCTGTGAGGGATACAACTTTGGGAGACCTAAAGTACGTTGGAGTTCAGGCTACCAAGCCCCTAAAAAAGCATAAATCTTACCATCACCACAGGCCCAGATCAAACCAGCCGGTGCACCACCAGAGGCAACAGAGCAATCATTACAGGGTGCAAAGTTTGCATTTAACTGCCTTGTATTTTATACTTCCATTCTGGCACAGACAGCCCATTTTTAG
>NW_008630498.1:0-3379 GCF_000691845.1 Merops nubicus
AATCATAGAATCCTTTAGGTTGGAAGGGACCTCCAAGATCATCAAGTCCAACCATAGAGCCATTAGGGCTCTAAAGTCCTCTGCTAAAACAGATCAGAATATGTCAGGGTTGGAAGGGACCACAAGGGTCACCCAGTTCCAACCCCTCTGCCATGAGCAGGGACACCTCCCACTAGACCAGGCTGCCCAGAGCCTCATCCAGCCTGGCCTTAAAGACCCCCAGGGATGGGGCCTCAACCACCTCCCTGGGCAACCCATTCCAGGGTCTCACCACTCTCATGGTGAAGAAGTTCTTCCTCATGTCCAGCCTGAATCTGCCCACTTCCAGCTTTGCCCCATTCCCCCTAGTCCTGTCATTATATATATATAAATCCAGTACAATCAACATGTGGGTCAGATCATATGTGAAAAATTGTAATATAGATGTAAGTCTGTGGCCACTTGTAGGTAGCAGTTAGTATTAAATTATTTTATTACTAAACCATTAGTCATAATCCTCTGTGCTCATGACAAGTCCATCACAGAAAACGGTTGGAGAAATTTGATTGCAAATAAATGCAAAATTGCAGCTAGAAGTTTCAGGTATTTGAAAGCAATGCATATAACTGTTGAATAAATAGTATATCTCTCACTCTCCCTGTGGTTAATAATATGTACTTACTTTAATTTTATGATTGGTTAATTATGTATCTGAGAGAACAGATAATTATTAAAAAAAACAACAACACCCAAAACTGCAAGCATACTTTCTAAAGAAAATTTATTTCTATTACTCACTTTGGTATTACATGTAATACATATCCTCTTTTATCTAGCTGTAAGTCAATGTACACATCTTCCTCACCAAGTAAAAAAAAAAAAAAAATGCTGATAAAATAGCATCTGGAAAACAAAGAAGTATAAATATGACATTTATGACTCTACATTGTTCTACCCCCTACAGCTACCTGAAAGGAGATTGTAGCAAAGTGGGGGTCAGTCTCTTCTCCCAAGTAGCAAGTGGTAGGACAAGAGGAAATGGCCTCAAGTTGCACAGGGGAGGTTTAGGTTAAATATTAGGAAAAATCTATTCATCGGAAGGGTTATCCAGCATTGGAACAGGCTGCCCAGGGTGGTGGTAGTGTCACAATGCCTGGAGATATTTAGATGTGTAGATGAGGTGCTTAGGTACATGATTTAGTTGTGGACTTGGTAGTGTTAGATTAATGGACAGACTCAATTATCTTAAAAGTCTTTTCCAACTGAAACAATTTATGATTTTTTGGTGGATTGACTTTCTCAACTGTGTACTGTGCTCTGTCTTCATTTATTCTTTAAAATGATTGGACTTTTGTAAGGAATCATTATCTGTGTTGGCATCCTTAAGATGAAATCCTTACAAAATGTTTGTTTCTCACCAGCTTTAGATGCTGAGAAAAAATTAAGGAATAATTTTATATATATAGTTTTAATCTTGTGTGTCATTATGTGTGTAAATTTTGCATTGTACCTTCCTATACTCTGCAATATGAATGTGTTGTATCTAAGGCCCATAACCTTCTTCATCTGGTTTCAGTGAGTTCAAATTCTAACACTGGCTTGCTTTATGCTGAGAGAAATAAGTTAATGCTCTTGTTTACTCTGTTTCTTCAAGTGTCCAGAGCAGAGCTCTTTTATACAACATTCTCAAACTAAGCCTATTTCAGCTGGATAAGAAACTTGGATGGACTTTCAAACTGCTGACTGACAGTGGAATTTAAAGAGATACAGGAGTTCTGCTGTGGTGAAAATATTATGGCGTGCTTCTCTTCACCTAAAATGAGCAATTTGCACATTTCAGTTCTCCCTATTTTTACCTCAGTTGTGGCTCAGATTGGTGTAGGAAACTTTCAGAGTAAATAAAAATCTTTTTGAAGAAGAAAAAAAAAGTTGTTACATATGGCTTCTTAATTGAGGATAGATTAAGTCTCCTTGATTTGACATGAACAATACCTCATAAATTGAGTCTGTTTATTCATGTAATTAATGGTAATCCAAATTGACTTTGAGAAGGTTGACATTAATTAACAATCTGAACTTTATTTGTTGGGATAGCTAAAAATTCAGAAAGAATATGATGTATTAACTTCTAAAAGAGACTTGAAAAATATTAGGACAATTCAAGGAAAATATTAAAGCATAGTTGACAAGTGTATTGAAATATGGCCCTATAAAGAGTGCAACTGCACATGTCTGGCAACAAAGTTCTAAATTATATATTATAGTAATTCAGAAGTTTCTTAATTTATTTCATGTCACATAAATAGCTACATTAACCTCATCTAGATCAATGCATACACACACATTTCACATCCAGCAAAGTCTTCCTCAACAACATTGTAATGAAAGCACATATAGAATTTTATTTTTTTTTTTTTTTTAATTCCACATTTAGTCTAGTTCTGGCTGTTGCAAGAGAAAGGAGAAGAGGAAGGGACAGACTGTTAAATTTTGGCACCAAGTCTGATCCAAATAGTCTATGAAACAGCTGAGAAATTAGAAGCTGAAAAACGTAGTTTATAATAAAAATGCTAAACGGACCCTAGCTCTCTTGTCACATTTCTAGTGAGTACTGCTACAACACAGGATATATTTCTCTAAATTGAATTGCTATGTATGTCAGGGTCCTATAATCATAACAGAAGGTACACTAATGGGTAAAATTCAACAGCTTGTTATGTAATGAATTACTAATCCATTATTTATAAAACTTATAATTAAGTCACTTCTAAAAAAAGGACAGATAATCATTAATTTTCATGAAGTAATTTACCACAACGTAGCTTAGGATGAAACTATAGTCAAGATAAAATAATTCTCACCTTCCATCATTAAAACAACCTCTCATATGAAAAGAAATTACTAAAATGTAATAGTCCAGATTCTGACAATGCGTAGCTCACAGCACAAGGAAGTGTAGCCTTTCATTTTGGCAATATTTGTGAAAGACTGTTCACCCAGCACTGAAGCAACAGACTGTTCTGCCAATAACTAGGCCTAACAGGAATGACACAACCAGCAGGAAGAGAAACCACTACACAGACTGTATTGTAAGCAAAAACATCATGACATGAATAACCGACAGGGGTACAAACAAGTCAACCAGCTCGTATATAATTGATGCCACCCCCAATGATCCCAGAAAAGACATAACTCTGCCCACAACAGGTAGTATGAACAGAGAACCAAGGTTTCCCATAGTTGGAGTGGGAATCAGCTAGATCACTAAGTTAAACATATAAGAAAAATGTGCCCACATGGCGACTCTCACCCAATTGACCCACGTTCGCAAAGGTCTTGAGCAGACTGGGGCCCAGCTCCAGGGAGAGTCAGGAGGTCTTCCCTGAACCAGGAAGCTCTG
>NW_008630498.1:3561-3968 GCF_000691845.1 Merops nubicus
CCGCGCCGCACCCTGGGGAGAAGCTATAAGGCAAACTCACCACCTCTTTATGAAGGGCTGTGGGAATCACCTATATATCAACCTTAATTCAGGGCTCGGGGTTCAGACCCCAGCATTTCACTGACCCAATGCAGAAATCCTATACACAAAAGCTTATAAAATCTCATACAGAGATTCATGTTTACAGACATGTTTCTTTTCATAGAAATATAATGAAATAATAATAAAAAATATCTTTAATCCTTTTAAATGGTATTGAAAAATGAGCTTTAGCTACATGTATGACATATATGGGAACTTATATAAATAGCTCGTTTAGAATGTTAAAATCTGTTGCTATATCGAGTTGAATAATTGTTTTCCTTCTTGAAAGATAGGTATATTGTCACGAACCAAGGGATGAAAAT